>NW_017805075.1:318663-332809 GCF_001891065.2 Hippocampus comes | reverse complement strand
TTCAAAATAGACACACATTTTTCCCCAAGACAGAAAAAAAATAAACATTAAAATACTGTACATATTTTACTGTTGTGAATTTTTTTTTGGATACACCTGTATTGCAGTTTTTGTTATATAAAGTTTTTGGACAGTATATTTTTGTATTTTATTGATTGTGTTGTTACACGTGCATTTTTGTCAACATACTTGCAGGTTCATAAAGGACATGCACCATGCTCATTTCCCAAATGAGGAATTTCTATTATCAGGACAAATTGGACAGCGCAAACACGAGTCCGCACTAGAGAATATTTACTGTATCGAAAACAACCATATAGCTTTGCTTTAGATAATGCCACAGGGTTGGATTACATCACTTCATACTGAAGGCCCAGGTCCAAATCTCACCGTTCGCTCCTGATTGAACGGTGAGAAACAACAAAAAAAAAAAGTTTTAATTATTTTCTGTTTTATGATGTCATTACTGTATATTATTGAAGCACAATATTGTGGGGTGCCATTTTACTTATTTAAAAAAAAGTAGACAAAATAATCACGCTATTCTCACAAGAACATAACTGGCCATTGAGAAATTGCCTGTTCACTAATTTGACCATATTTATCGTCACATCGATTTATATTTCTAACACTAGAAATTGGATTTGCCCTACTAACAGTGAGTCCTTTGTTTAAGTCCAAACACGAAGATCCTTGAAACAGCCAAGACACGCCAAATCAAATAATCAACTAAACATTGCTTCGACTCGCATCTCAAGGCACGACTGTATTGCTTTCCCTGAAACCAAAAAAGGTTTGGGACCGCTGCTGAATCACTTACCTTAAAGGTATATCTCCACATGGTGAGAAAAGGCATTTTGTCAATTTCATTCCAATGAGAACCAACTCAAAACCCATTTCCAAAAATGCCCAACTTTCCTTGCCATATCCTTTTTTTCCACCGGGGCAGTATCATTTGAAAAGGAAGTGAGGCTGCTTGTTGGAAGCCTCCGCTGCTGCCTCGCCGGTTACCTTGAAGGACTCAAAGAAGCCTCCACTGCCACCACCGCCTCCGTTCTCCAACTTGTCGTCATCTGCCCCGACGCCCATCATGGCCTGACTGTTCACGTGGAGCTCCTCGTAAAGCGTTTCCAACAAGGCTGACCTGGTTCGTTCCTAACTCGGGCACACAAACATGTGCGAAGGACAAACTTGCCATTTTGACCTGAAAATAAAACATCGATGAAGTAAAACCCACCTCTAACTTGGCAAACTTTTCAGCTTTATAGCAGGCGTATTCAGCATTGATGAGTTTAGTGAAAAGGAACTCATGGAACTCAAGGCCCTGCCGGAAAAAGGTTGTTCAAACAAAACCACCAAAAATGGGAATTGACGGTCCACATTTCCAAGTTGTCACTTTCTTACTTTTTTGAAGACAGCAGGATTTGGGAGGGCGGGACCGAAGAAAGGTACATCATCTCGTGCTGTCACAGACACCTGTGAGTTTTAACGTGAAATATTAGATAATTTTCCCCCCAGAGATTCAAAGCTTACAAGAATCAAGAATGACTTCACATTTGACACCCATTCATAACAGGGTCTGTTCAAAGCAGCTGCTTTGAGCTGCTGGAGGCTGTCACATCTCATGGAAAGACGCCACTGCTCAGTAAAGGTTTGCCTTACCATGGCAATTACTGAGCATTGATCATGAGAGACAAGTAGAGCAGTGCAGCCATATATGGCTCTGGGGGGCAAAAATGACTGCAAAATCGGACATTTCTCTGATGAATGAATGAAAATGAATATTTTTGTTTTATTATGTAAACTACTGTCAACACAACATCCACATTTCCATTTAGTTACAACGCAACATTATTTTTTGTTGCAAAAAATGCAAAAAAAAAAAAAAAGGTCAAAATACCAAAAGTGATCCTGTGTTTTGTTTTCCCAGGGCAACAAGAAACTCCCAAACATTTCAGGCCCAAACATCTCATACCGGGCAACACGACTCAATTAGACAATTGTCACATTGTATTGCAGTTTTCTCACGGTTCATCTTTCACGGCTTGACTGTTTCACTGATTTTTTTGGTGCTTTTTTTTTTTTTTTTTTTTTAAACAGTCCATTGGGTTCTGCATCCTGATTGGCGAAGGGACTGGAGACGAATGTCATCGGTCTCTGTGCCTCATCGCTGTTCATCTTGCCAAATTTTCTCCATGACAAAACCCACAATGTCAACGAAACTTTCTGCACAGTATTCCTAAAAACTGTCAGTTGTTTGTTAAAAAACAAAACAAAAAAAAACAAGTTTGTATTTTAGTTTTTTTTAAATGCTTGGTCCTGAAAAAATGTTTCATCTTTGGTTTCATTCAATACAGTATTGTCTTGTTTACCTAATAATTGTAAAAAAGATGACTACTTCACGGATTTTACTGATCATGGCTTCTTTATGGAACGCAACTCCCGCAATAACTGTATTGTAAAATATGATTGAAAACAAGATGAAGGTGAACAAAAATTTATCAGAGGACGCACAATACAAAAGGCAATGACGTTTATTTACCTTGTAGAGAACATTGTCCGAACATGGGTTGACAACTTGGACCACAACGTAGGCATGGAGGAAGTTGGAGGCGATCATATCTGGCACAAAGGGAGTATTTTCTTCTTGGAATACAATCGCCACAATGTCGTTGCCTATATGCCTCTTTCTCTGCAACTGTAATGCGAGAGACGCACAGCAAGTGGGTTACCCATTTCAGATATTCCTCTGGAGCAGAAAAAGATTACAAAGCACCTGCGGCAGGCCATGCAATTGATACCTGGACCTTAATCCCCCTCTTAATCCCATTGCTATCACACCTCACTTATAGAAATGACGATAGTACACAAATTTGCAATATAAGAGCACACTACCGGTACTGTGCCACATCGATGACATCATCTGGAGCAGTTCGCAATGAACGTTCATTTCATACAATGTAAGAATATAAAACATTTTTTAAAAAGACGAGATATTGAATGTACTAGCATGATCGTATTGTTAAGTGTGAGAATGGCTACAGATGTTTTCCAAGCTGCACTTGGTTTGGTCTGACCAACCAAGTAGAAGATAGAAAAATGGTGTGATTATTGCGGTGAATTTGAAATCTCATGAAATGAGTGGAATTCAGACCACTGGTAGATGGCAGCAGAAAAAAAAAATCACGACATCCACCCATCATCAACTCATCTGAAATTTCCTTGCAATGGAAGGACAACATCAGTTGGTTGTGCTAAAGCAGCCGTTAAGATGGTTTGCCAAGCGCCAACAGAAGTAGGAAGGACAAGACATTAGGTAGAGTTGAGTTTTGTACTCGCATTTTCCATGTTTATAGGGTATGGAAATATGTTTTTTTCTTGGTTTGGGGGGCTGGAATGGATTAATTGTGTTTCCAATCCTTTCGATGGGAAAAGGCGATTTGAGATAGAAGCGGGTCACCACTGTAGAAGGAAGTTAGTTGTAGTAGTTGCCTTGTGCATGAAATGTGCTATCTAAATAAAGCTGCCTTGCTTATTTTAAGTTTCATGGGCCAGCACTATTGATTGTGAAGGCAGATTAGATTGTCATGGTGAAAAAACAAAAAAAATCCAACAAAGTGCAACCAAGGGAAACACTATAAAATAAAGAAAATAGACAGTGGGAAATAAATTAATTACATTTCATGGAACAAATATGAATATGGTTGCAAATGGAGGTCGGTGCTACAGGTTGTGTTTGGGCCATGTGAGAAAGAAGACTTAACTGACACTAACGGTTCCCACTATGAAACACCACCAGGGAGTGCTGCTTCCCACTTCTGCTGTTGCACTTGGGCTGTTGACCCCTTACTGCTTCTGTGCTTGTAAAAAGCAACACATTAATGACGTGCGCAAGCATGAGTTGACTGGGGGCTTTAAATTAAAGGTCCGCCACCACAGGACGCACAGGTTTTTTTTAAATTTTTTTCAATGTACCATCTCACATGACCAAGACAAACGGTTCGACGTGAGCAGCGGCACAGGATTTTCAAAATGAAATGTTTTCAGTCTCTGATGTTCAATATAGAAAAATGTGTTAAATAAGATAAGATATCCTTTATTTTCCCACACTGGGGAAATTTACAGTCTACAGCAGCAAATTTGGGGGGTAGAAAGAAGAAAAACAAACTGTTTGCAAGCACAAAAATAAATGTAGCTAAAGAGAGCTGTACACAGTTCAATATAAGTGCAATATATATATATATATATATATATAGATAGATAGATAGATAGATAGATAGATAGATAGATAGATAGATAGATAGATAGCATATATGCAACTGATATAAGGTGGCTGTGCTATTTACAATTGTTGCTGGTTTTTCACGTATTTTATTTTTTATTTAGCAAAAAAAAAAAAAGCCTCTGGAACACATACTGTATAGCAGGATACACACATCAAGACAACCAGGCTGTTTTGTCCCACTTTTGCCCCTTCTGACACAATGGCGACAAACGCCAGACAATCTTTTTGTAAGTTTCATAAAATGATCCTGTGGTCTAAGGTGTGTGAAGAGTAGATGTGTCCCAATAATGGCGGCCCGAATCCCATCTAAGCCATATTAAAGTTGTTCAATTTACCCAACCAATAAATACTAATCTTCTTAATGTGCATGGTGCTCTGTGTTGAGATTATCGGAGCAGACCACACACAGCGCAACCAAAGCTGGTCAAGGCCTGATTTTTAATCTTCATATGTGAGCTCTGTCACAGATTTAAAGATGTTAATAAAAAATCATTGTGTGTGCATTCTGGGCCTAAAACAGAGCACACCCATACAGTAATTCCAATTCTGGTGTCTTTTCAGTGGCTGATGACAAGACAGAAGAAAATCTTACAATTTACAAGGAAAAGAAATCCGCATTTAAGCGGCTGCAGGCTCAAGAACAGAATTGCCTTTTTCCATTTCCAACATTTCATCTTTGTAGAGCAAGATTTTCTGCACTGATGATGACCATACTAACATCATCACAATCTGGCCATGAGGACACAAACTCTACCAGTGTTTGTGTCTCCCATTACCCCAAGATTGAAACCACTTGAAACAAGGACACACTAAGGACAACTGGATTCAGCTTAATGGTGAGTTTTTAATCACTTTCTTTCAAGAGTTTCTATGTCGGTGAAAATACTGCTTTATCTGAAACCAGTCTGTGCCGGAAAAAAGTCCATTGTGATTGAGAGCAATGCCCCCTGCTTTAAATCACAATGAGAGAACATTTCTGCCCACATTAGATTTTCCAGCAGATGGCCATCCGTGTATTACTTCTTTGAAGACAAACCTTCCCACAGCTGACTCTATAAAAAATGACTGCACAGGGAAACGACACGTCAGCCAATGTGTGTCGGTGTTGTATTACAGTACCTGCTGCGTGTCCCCCTCGGTGTATGGCAGCTTTGTGGACACGTGGAACATGACCTCTTTATTGCCATAGTTGCAGTAGACGGATTCTGTGCCAGTCTGGCCATGAGTCACGTCCAAGCCACCACGGAATCTAACACACACACACACACACACACACACACACACACACACACACACACACACACACACACACACACACGCACGCACACCATTACACACATGTGCACACACACATTAACACTGTGATTTGCTCACCATCGAAGAAAGCAGTGGTTCTCGAACGTTTTACACCAAGTACCGTCTAAAAAATACCATGATGACCAACATGAAAACACTACATTTGTTACTGTATGCCACTGTAACAGTATGCAGTTTGAACATGAACACTGGACTTAAAAATAGAAAAAAAAAAAAAACTACTCAAAGAATGAGGCAATTACAATTATTACCCATATAAGCTTGAGAAATTGTACCGAAATAAATGTTTAAAAACAAACAGTTCTTAAAGATTAACTGCAAATGCATTGAACTTAAAAGTTAAATAAAACCGAGCTCTACAGTGATTCTGTCAGGTACCACTAGACAGAGCACGCAAGACACAAGCCCGGGGAACGGGTACTACACGTTGATAATAACCGTACAATAATGTCATTATTACCCACTAGGGGTTGAACAGCTTCAAATTTTCAACCGACGCTAAGGCGATGCTGGTTGGATTGGTGTCACTGCTGTCAATACACGTAACACAATTGCCCTCCTCTATAAACAACTAATTAATACAGTATGTATTAATAAGTGAAACCACTTATAATAAGTCATGATTACCCTTTAAAGTTGTGAAGCTCAATTTTCTCTCCAAGGAACGCCAGGAATTCCACAAAGGCAGGACTCTCTTGGCTATTGCCAAATAACTCCTCCTCTGAAGTCTGCGTCATAAAACAGGAAATAAAAGCATACTCAGAGAGCATAAACGTGTATCTAAAATATTGTGTTCTCTGACCAGATAACTAACCCAAAGTAATCTTTATCTTCTTCAACAGTGCTCATTACAAATCCAAAGCAGCACAATGGGCCCATCTACGAGGATCTGCTACTGTAGTCATTACAGTGGTTTACTAACTGGAATTTCACAGATGAGCTTGGCGTGGCCCTCTTCCACGCCGGCCAGTCGAAAAATGGACTTGACACACATATATATTTGTCGGTGGCAGTACAGTGAAACTCCTCTACAACGAAATCTTGTTTCCAGCAAGAATTTTTTCACAACAGGGGACTTTTCACTGTAGCAGATTTTATCTCAGACGTAAATACAAACACACACACAAAAACGTAGATGTGTACTTTTTATTTTTATTCCAATAGTGCATAAGTATGAGCACACACTTATTTGACACTTCATATAGCGAGCATAGAAAGAAAAAAAGGGAAATTGCGAAATTAACAATCAGCATTTATTTTCACATCCATCAACTTCTTGTATGTCTTTTATTTTGCTTCCTCCATCTTTCATTTTTATTACCTTTATCCTGCCTTCAAGCGTTATAGCTTTTCTTTTCTTAACTGCTTGGCATGCAAAGGTCCGTTTTGTTGCTATTTTAGCAATGCAACGTTCGTGCTGCGTCTGAAACAAATACTTCCTGTACTAATAATACACATGTGTAAACCAGTGGTGGTTGCTGTTGCTGTTTCCGAATGAAGCAGTAGAGGTCGCTGTGGCATGCTGAGGTTGGATTAGACTATTGCGGAAGGCTTTTTACGTTTTCATTGGAGTGAATCTCGTTGCTAGGCAGGAGCAGAGAAAATGATTTCGTATAATGGAACAGGGGGACTTTTCGTTGTAGGGGGAGCAGAAAAGTGGGAATGGCTTTCATGCATGAAAATGTTTTCACACTAGAGGGCATTTTCGCCCATGTAGGTTTCGTTGTAGAGGAGTTTCACTATAAATGCTTTAATTTCCAGTTGACAAATTTAAATGAGCATGGATGGCAGTGAGTGAGGACATTTATATTTAAGATTAACCTTTTACCTGTCCAAACCTTTGATAAATGACCCCAAACTTGAAGTTGTTGCTTATGACGTGTTCATCAAAGGTCACAATAAGTCGTGAGGCCTGTAAACAGAGCAGCAAGAGATTTGTGGGAAAGGAAAGAGAATAAATATGGAAAAAAGATGGAATCAGATTTGTGCCCAAAAAATAATTTTTTGCTCTCAATGGCATCATTTCTAGTTTCTCGATTAGACTTTCTTGTTTCTCATTTGCACTTCCAGGCTTTCTTGCTCCAAGCCGAACAGGCGGGTGGGCTTCTCTAAGGAATGCGTTCTGATTGGCTGATTAATTTTTCAGGGACAGCCCGGTGACCATATTTTGTGTCTGTTGTCTGTATTTTTTTTTTTTTTTCGGTGGAAATCCATCACAAGCATCTTCTCAAACCTGAATCAGCGATCTTATGATTTAAGTTTTCGAAATTGATCAAATGTATCTATCGATCAAATATACATACATACATACACACATACAGCGATCTTATGATTTAAGTTTTCGAAATTGATCAAATGTATCTATCGATCAAATATACATACATATATATATATATATATATATATATATATATATATATATATATAGTATCACTGTTAGGTAGTGTTAGGACAGCAAATTCTGTCAGCTGCTACTGTTAAACTGCTTAGCTGTTAATAATCTGTGGCTTTACTGTACTTTCAAACATGTTATTAGCATAATGTTTGAGCCTCAAAACTTCCTGATTAAAATATTCCCAACATACAGTATATGATAGATGAAAACTCACTGTGACATTTTTAGAGTGCCTCATATTTGGTGGTAACAGTGCAAACGTCACGGAGAGAAAGAGTGCCAGGTTGCTGGCCTTGAGTGAGTGCATATCACACACAGAAAGGTGGAAAAGCAAAAGCGAGTGAGGGGGATACTATGTTGTCAGACTTGATGGCCATGATGTTTACTGGGACGTTGCAGTGGCATGTGCCGCTTTAGAACGCTTCATTGCCCGTTGTCCAGGTTCTTGAAAATATTTGGTTGACAGATGACAGCTGAGCATGATTTCCGCAGACACGCCCACACCGAGATTGGAGAGATTTGAAATGATTTTGCAGCCTCATTTCAGACACTTATTTCTTTTCATTTTACAGGGATTTTAACTGTTCAAAAACGTACCTTTGGATAAAGCACCGGGAAGAAGCGATCCACGTTGACTTCCTCACAAACAAGCTTGGAATAAACAAGCAGGACATGTCAAATATACTGTTGTGCCTTGTATCCTTAAATCAAAGACTCACCTTGGCCATTTGGACCACATTGGGAAACTCAGTCAGGCAGGAGATAGGGATGACATCGTGGTATGTTTTTTGTTTGGTCCTGGTCAAGTCATAAAATAAGCCTCATATAAATGAAAGGTTATATAACACTTCTCAGAATCTACCAGAAAGGATCCGGTGCGGGACATTATCAAACTTCCCCACCCTTCCCTTCTCGCTTGCTCCCTCATTCCATCCCCACCCACTCACTGGCCTAAATAGTCCATCTGTTGCCCTACTGTGGAAATGACACTGTTGGTACTCGCTCATGCTTTATGACTTTTGTGATAACATTGCTAGGGGGGATGTGTTGATGCACTCACGACTGAACATGTTAGGCAGTTCTTCTGTCCTGATGAGTTAAACTTCTCTGCAGCGTGTATGTGTTACCTAAGCATTAGTCGGAGATGCTCCTGGTCACCAATCACATCGTACTTTAAAGAGAACACCAGATGTCCCAGGGCGCTGTCTGCTGAATAGTAATTAAAGTGTTCCTGAGGGCACAGTGCAAGGGTACAGCCATTAGTAAATATCATACCCTGAAAAACACACACACACACACACACACACACACACACACACACACACACACACACACACACACACACACACACACACACGCTGAACAGCGTCCAAATCCAGATCAAATTTGTTTATATAATGTGCTCACAAAAATAGGTGGCGAGGCTTTATGCATTTCAATTTGCATGAGTGCAAAAAAAGGCAACTTGAGGCAGTTTGATGCCAGACAGTTGCTTATTCAGTTTAATGAGCACAAAGTGAAATTGATTGTTGAGTCCTCCATCAGGGTAATTTGGCTCATTTGTGCAAGGAGTGCAGTTGCTACATTTGAATAGTTTTCGAGTAGTGGTGGCTCACATCTTTCCCCATTGAAATTAATGGCAATACCATTCATCCATTCAATCTTCGAGCCTGAAAATGTATGTATGTATAAACATACTACATTGACTTATAATGCAATTCATTAGAATTTAATGATTTAAACGCTCTGAGCATCATGATCACTTCATTGCGGCTTCTCGTGGTGTGAGCAACTTGGCCACTGAGCAGCAGTATAATATAATCACACATACAAAGGAGAATTTCACTCAATTACTGTACATGGCTCACTAATCTGAGGTAATGTAATTTGATTTTCACAGAGGAGCTGCCTAGCACCAAAGTGGGATTCTTGATATGGTTGTAATGCCTCACTCTGCTCATCAGTATGGCACAAAATAGTCATTTTACATAGAGGATGCAAAACATGCCTGTGAGGAATATTATAATGGTTGTCGACATGTGTGGCTGCGCCGTTCGTTGAAATATCCATTGCTTAATAACACCACCATATGGACATTATTCATTAGCCTGTCTTTGGTATTTCCTATTATGTGTTAGCATTGACCTAGCAGACTGAGTTTCAAAACAGATGCAGTGCTAATGACAAACCTTTGCCAGGAAGTGTTTGCGGTAGAATGTGGCCGTTGTGTTACATTCCAGCTTTGTGCGAGTGTCCGGGGACAACGTCTGCATCGGCTCCGATGAGTCCGGACTATTACGCAGCTCGTGATTTGTTCCCTCAATCCAGTAACCACCAAACTGTGGCAGAAGGATGAGAGGAAAGGGGCTCTTCCTTCCCAAAACCTGTCACAGGTGTAACATGTTTAAAAAATAAATAAAATAAAAAAAGTTAAAGGCGTTCTAAAGTGATAAAACCAATATCTTACACATTTGACACAACACAGAGAACAGTATTGTTATCAAGCCTGCCAAAATTGAATAAAAAAAGTCGGAAAGTATATAAAATAAAGCTCGAAAGGCATGAAAAACACAGAGCCTGGTTTCAGAGGCTGAAAACCATATGGCGCTGTGTTAAATAAACACTTTCTCTCAAGTTTCTCTGTTATGTGGGGATCCACACGCAACAACGGTGATGACATATTGTATGACCCCTTTGCGGGCTAGTGAAACTTATAAGCTGTTAACTTTCCAAGTGGCTGTGGAGTATTGGATGGATTCAACCAGACTGTGAGCCCACTAGCCACATCTATGAATAGGTTGATGCAACACGCCCTTTATAAGCTGAGACTCTAGAAACAGTCAGCCAAAGTTGTCAGTGTATTCCATGTGTATGGAGAGCAAGAAAATGGAAAGAACCATGACGTTGGCACATTGTCCTGCATACAGTGACGTACCAGGCCGTGCAATTACGATAAGGGAACTGGGAATAACCTTTCCTCGGTCATTTTATTTGTTTTATTTTTTGGTTCTATTTTTTTCAAATGTTCAGCATTGATAGTATATGTTTCAGCATTAATTGTGTGGTCAACCTTATGAAAAAGTGATGACTAATTTTCAGTGTCTATGCATTCCTTTGCCACGCCGTGCTGGCGTATCAAGTGTTCCTATCTGTGTCACTGGTGACGAATAAGATGCTAGTCGCTAGTAGCCTGCCAATTTGCAGTGAAGCCATCCAACTTGCCATCGGCTCACTAGATGAGCCGCGCATGTCATAACATATTTGGGGTGAGGGTAGGCATAGCTAGATGGCTAACTGCACACTGAAAGAGTAGAAATGAGCCAAGGAAATCTGTAATTGCGACGGATATCCACAGAAGAAATGTCAGCACACGTTATTCATATCGTGGGATAGGGCCGAACATATGCCCGGGGTAGTGAGTTGCTGGACTCGAGCCACGTCCCAAAAATTCGGACAATGGAGAACGTGAAAAATAGTATAACACTTCCTATCTTAAAAACACGTGTACTGTAATCTATTTGGAAGAAAAAAAATTAAAACACCAAAATTACTTTACGGGGTCTTTAAACAAATCCTACGCTAGGATGAAAGTGCTGCACTCTACCTCATGGACACTTGGATAGGGAATGTAGTCCTCCTCCGTCTGAAAAGAGAATTTTGGCTTGTCATCAAACATTCATAATGAAGATAAACAACGATATACATCAATGTAATATTCATTCACTAGTTGCATTGTTTTTTCGCTATTGTTTTGGGCTGCTGTTACTGAGAAGTTTGTAAACTTGCGGTTTTCGTCATCTTTGCACAGGGGTCGCATTAGAACAGAGGATGATGAATTAGAAAAACTGACTGAAAAATGACTACAAGACTTAATGCACTATGAATATAATACAAAGTACTACGTAAATAGGACGAGCTACTTCCGATGGTATGATTAATGTCCCGCCGTCTGCATGAGGAGTGTACCTTGAGTGGAGGTGGAAAGGTGCATCTCTGCTCATCCATCCTGTTGCCCTGCAAGATGAAGAAGAATAAAACAGATGGACGACAAGTAATTGATCAAGCTCAATTCAAGCACTAAAGTGACACTGGGAACAAAATGAGAAGGCAATGTTCTCCAAGAATGCACAGCGGGCAACAAAGCAAAAAAAAAAAAAAATCAGGGAGGGACAGATGGAAGCAAACAGACAGAGAGCAGTTAAGAATGCTAAAGAGTCTGTTAGCGCGTGGAGCAAGCGTGATGAGTGAGGCCAGGGGGGGATTAAAAAGATGCAGAGATAAGTGCTGGCTCCACACTGGAGCATCTGTTTGGAAGTAGCAAAGAGAAAAGCAGACAAATGAGGAAGCCCATCCATCCAACTGCCATCACATTGGGAATGACAACTGTAGAAGAAGTGTAATGCAAATAATAATGCTCAACTTGAACGGTGGCCTTCTTAGATCGCGACATGACGTCTCATACAAGAAATCGATTGCCTCGGGCTAACAGCTTTCAGTATGATGTTGTTACCGAAAAGGAAAAGGGGAGATGAAAAAGGTGCCGGTGTGTTGCCAACCTGTTACAACTGCTATGCTAATTTGCTTCTTAATTTGAACTTGTCCACTTGTCTTTGTGCACTTGTCTCGGGCCATTTAATGTGAGCTGTGCATCGTGCCATCCTGGTTTAGACTTGATGTTACCCCCCCAAGAAGCAGGCTATCAAAATAAGTGCACTTCAAATTGTAGCCAACACGAGTGATGTCATGCATTCATACAGGTCGGAGGAGACTTCGGTGTTGCTCCTCTCATCGACCAACATTTGTATACTAAATGCCAATATAAAAGGAGTTCTTAGAAAACTAGATTGAAGGTAGTTATTATTTTAATGATTGACTTTTGTGTAGAGCAGTTATCATGATTTTCTTTTGGTTTCCATTATATTTGGTTTTGTTTCCTCGTGCCTTTTTTCTCTTCCTCGTTTTGTTCACACATTTTCTTGTCATCCGGGTTCCTCGTGTCATGCAATCAGCTCCCTCAACCCTGGTCCAGGTGTTCTTTGTTGTCTCGACAATTTGCTTGTACATCATTTAGTTCCCTGGTTTCTGTCAGTCTTTTTTGGATTGTTGTCACTGTCACGTTTCGTTTTACTGTCATTGTTATTTTGTTTGTTGTTCCTTTAGTTTATTGGAGTTTTCGGGACTTTGTTTGTGCTTCTGTCATGTGTTACTTTGATTTCTTGGGGGTTTTGAGGACTTTGTGTTTTGGATTTAGTTTCTGCTGCGTTCCCCTGTAGGTGTTTTTGTGAATATATTTCGTTCAATACACCCTGCTTTTTTTCGGGTCCACTACCATCGCGAAGTAGTGCTCTGGGCGTAAAGTTGAGTTGAGAAAGCTCACCACTGTAGGAGAGAAGTGGTATAGAAAACTAAATCGCTCTCAGTCTGTTAGTGAAACTGATTATTTCTTTTCTTAAAATCTCATTCCATTAAATTGTGTGCATTACACCCCTTTATACAGGGGACCAATTCTCTTCAACATATTCATTTAGGCCAGACATGAAAGATGACCTCACAAGTAGTTCATTTCATTGTTTGATGATGAACTGATTGATGACGCACACACGCGGAGAACTATGAGCTCTATTTTAAAACTCTTCATTTGTCGTGAGCCAGATTGCCTGATTAAAACAAATGTCGCTTCGAAGCCTGCAGAGACCAGGGGAGAATTTGTGAGGTGAGATAAAGCGCTTACTGTGCGGGTACAAACAGTGTTAATAAAGCAATGTCATTTAGCTTGGGAACAAGCACAATTCAAGACGGATTCGAGAGGAGGCCCGCTGACGCCGTGTTAGTTGCCGGGACGATTAACATGTAGCAATGGGCACATCGCCTTACCTGCATCTTTTCAATCATTTCAAATAACTCCGCAGTCTGGAGAGAGGAGAGGAAATGTTTTGAGTTGTGCTTGTTAATTTGCTTCTCTGACTGATGCGCTTCCACTGTGTTCAACTCTCTTAGCATGAACAGAGATGAAAGTGGACTTTTCTGAAAATTCCGGAAAAAATAAATAAATAAGTGTGTGTGTGTGTGTGTGTCACACACACACACACACACACACACACACACACACACACACACACACACACACACACACACACACACACACACAC
>NW_017805075.1:285274-318513 GCF_001891065.2 Hippocampus comes | reverse complement strand
ATGTACGCAAGCGCGTCTTTTGATTTCAACCAATCAGCGCCGACGCAAATGACGTCACACACGACAACAGCTAAGCTAAGTTAGCCGAGACGACACTCGAAGTCGGACGGACACGATTTTCTGCCAATCTGTGTTTTTCCCTTTTTGGCCAAACATATTTTTTACGACAACTGTCTTGTTGACGGCGTCTTTTATTCGTTCCACTGGGGTTTAGCAGGTATGTTTATAAAGAGACGAAAATGGTTTGGGGACTATCCCCCACGTTCTAGTTGAGATGGTATAACCCAAGAGGCAAAATGACGCTTGCTACTGTTGTTGCGAGTTACCATTCGTTCTACTAAACCATTAGTCAAACGCCATCATGTCTTCTGTCGTTATTACACAAACAAAAATCTCTTTACTGTTACTAGTGTTAGTGCCTCAATATGGCTACGCTCGTGAAAGCAATACAACGAACTCAAACGCGTCTTCGTTCAATGTTGTCAACTAATATCCGGATTATGCAAATTTTCCTCAATTCTCCGGAGAAATTTTCATAAAAATTTGAAAAACCCGGAATTCCGGGAAAATCCGGAGGACTTTCATCTCTGCATGAAGCATCGTTAAACTCTATTCAGGAGACAGAAAACAAAGCGCCGAGCACTCCTGCATTGCGCCACGCCTACAAAGATCACTTCTCCGCAAATCAACTCTGGTAAGGCAAGAGCATGACCATTTTCTTTGAAATGCGTATTCCAAAAAACACACAATGTCTGCAAAATATGTATTGATCCCTGTGTGACTGATGTGACAGCAGTGGAACAGAGAGAAAAGACCGGTAGGGGCAAACGTTGGTTGAAGACCACTGTTGATCAAAAACGAAAAAACAATAAACTGAAGGATTGAACCCATAACCTTTGGGCTGGTAGATGACGATTCTACTCCCTGAGTCATGAGTATGTATCTGCAATAAATGTGTTATTACACCATTTGTGTTAAAATAATGTGCTGAAAGGGATGTAAACAAGGGTGCGTATAAATATTTTGACATCGTTCTTAAATGAGCACCACAGGTTGTTTGGTGATCCTTTTTTCCAAATTCATGGATGATAAAAAACTGATGGCCCATCTGGGCAAGGTTTGTCATTTGAACATAACTGAATAAAACTTGACATCATTTTTTTTCTTGAGTTTTCAGTTTACATGTCCTAATTACAACAACATAATACCAGGGCTACACAATGGCAACTGATTGATGAAAACGATACAATTGAAAAAGCATTCCATTCATACTTAATGCAGTTGAGTCACATTGAAAAATGAATTGGCCACCTTTGACTTGCAGGATGGGACCCTTTGTTCAGCTAGCTTACTGAGCACAGTTCTCACTGGCTGCACTCCAGAGTCCGGTGATGCAAAAATCTTTTTTTGCACCACCGCATCAGCCAGGACATTTTGATGGACTGTCCAAGCTGCAGCGCGCCAACCTGGAGATAAGTGTCTTGCCCGTGGCCCTCTGCCATCGCCTGATGGCAATAGGAGACATTAGTGGGTCACCGCCCTAGTCAAGCTAGCCTCCACAATAGTTGTTCATAGGCTACTATGCAACGCGCCGCGACAAAATACAAAAATAATATTGGCCATGGATAGTCGTTTTGGTGGCTGACGACTTCAAATTGTGGCTGGCCACACCTATTCTGAGTGCGCAAAAGCACGCTGACAGGCTTGAACAGTATTCAATTTGCAGTGCTCATGCGGTGCAGCGCACCCCAAATGTGCACTCCTGGTTGTAACATTGTTTCATGACTGCTGTTGATCATCAGTGGTGTTTTGCATTGTTTTTAATACACAACATGTAATTCTCTCAGTTTTAGGGCACCGCTTTTAAATTCTCCAACCAACAATGCATGCTGATGACATGAGACCAGAGAGGAAGCCGTCCTACAGCGGAGTGGTACTGTATTTGCTGTTAACCATTCAACTTGCGTTTATCTGAAATGCGAGCCAGAAGCAGCAGTGCTGCCTGTGCACGTTTTTGCGTGCGTTTGATGTCCAGCTATATGACAGCACCGCAGTCATTGTGGAGTGAAGGCAGATCAACCCAGCCAGTAAAAGCATTTGTGTACAGAGCGATTGTGTGCTAGCTTTCAGTGTGAGTACACCTTCAGTCCTCCGCCATGTGCAAACAATAGTCTGCCACAAACCCCGAAGGTAAATAAAAACTAACTTGAACAATGTTCACCAGAGATTAAAGTTACAGCGGATAGACCTCATCTGTGTACTGAAGCTTGAGTCCTCAAGCGTACGCTGCTCACTTGCCTTCAAACATCAATAAAAACAAACACTAACACATCTTCAGCCTGAAATCAGATCAGCGTGAACTCAAATGAGTTTGCAATGAGATTCTGTTGCCAAATTCTAACCGCCACCATCCGCATAGTTAGGCTTGTAAATAAAAAGACTTACATGTCTGGGTTTGTTCCAGTGAGCCCGAGTCACCTTTGCAGAGGAGATACTGAGATTCTCAGCCATACTTCCTCAAACAAGCTGTGATGCTTCGAAGATGCTGCGGTGTCATCGATCTTTCTCGGAGACCATGACCAATCCTGGCTCAATGCATCCGTGATCACCTTTCACATCAGCCAGTTGTGTAGATCAACACTCCAAGCAGTTAGGAGTTGAGCTCAGGCTGTATACACCGATGTCAGTGGCATCTCATCCAAATTGCTTTTGGCACGGTAAGCCGCACGCACCCCCGAACTTAAGTTAGCACTCCCACCTGCATCTATTCCAGAGGTGGAGCTTATCTCCTCGGAAAACTGTTGAACGTGCTGACGTTCACGTGCTAAGTCTAAAGCCATCAGTTCCTGTTTAAACATTGGAAAAGCTATCTAATCAGTAGAGTAAATACCACGGCTGAGATATAATGTGTCAATTTTGATTATTTACAGAAAAAGTTAGCTATTTCATTCTGTCTTCCTTTCTTTTGTGCACTGCAAGTGAGCAAGCATCTTTGACCTTCATCAACCATTGTCATAACTTCTGGCACAGCTGTAAGTGATGTCCATTTACAGTATTTCTCCTTGGCTGAAAGAAAAAAACCCGATTGCAGGGATGGGCAACTTGAATGCTGGAGGGGGCCTCAATTTTTCATCAGTGCTGATGGGGGTGCCACATCGGACCACACAGATCCTAACCAGATGTATGACAAAAATGCTATTATAAATGTCGACAAAATATGTGCAAAATACAAGTTCTTAACACTTTCATGATAACCTGTAACCTGATAACAAGCTGTCCACTGTAGTTACCGCTGTCCCTGAAAATGTTCATATATTTCATTAATGATAAGATTTCACTGCATCTATTAAAGATCCACTATCCTAACCCAACAACAAAGGCTTTGAAGCAAACCGCATCCTGTATTTTTTTTCCAGAGCAAATGACTTGCCTGTATAGAAAATAGCAATCAAGGATGGCACAAAACCGCTGAACATGAAACCAACATTTAAGTGCAAGAATTTTGTTTTCATAAAAATAAACTCACTCAAACCGTTAATCTTAATGAGCTACTATGTTTATTCCTCATATCATTGCAAATCAGCTTCACAAAAGGGCAGCGTAAGACCCAGAGTAAGAGCAACTCAGACACATTTGCCATCTAGTGGTGATTGCTGATATTATAACTTCAAACTCCGCTCCACATCTGCATGTTTGCAGTCCGTATTATTTGTGTTCTTTTTCTTTTAATTTACAGTATGTTTTTGTATTTGGGAATTTTGCTGAATTTGCTTCTCATTTTCCCCCGTTTTTCGTAAAGCACAGGTGTCTCATCATCCACATAACTCAAAATGGATCACATTTGTAGCTAATGATGTGAAGAAACTAAAGGAAGCCAGTTCAGTGATCCCTGATTATTGGAGTTTCACAATGCATCGAGACAAGCAGAGAGACTGAGGCAGCATAAGAGGAAGAACTACTCGAGGAGGAAGAGGAGAGACGGGAGGCAATGCGGGAAGCAGGACTGCAAGGAGTACAGCTCAACCTAAGCAGACCCACCAAAGTCTCAAGACTCAAAAACATGAACAGGAAAGTGCTTTTTTTTCACAACACACTGTACATGTATCACAGAATGACTGTTTTCACAGTATGTTTTTGTATTTGGGAATTTTGCTGAATTTGCTTCTCATTTTCCCCCGTTTTTCGTAAAGCACAGGTGTCTCATCATCCACATAACTCAAAATGGATCACATTTGTAGCTAATGATGTGAAGAAACTAAAGGAAGCCAGTTCAGTGATCCCTGATTATTGGAGTTTCACAATGCATCGAGACAAGCAGAGAGACTGAGGCAGCATAAGAGGAAGAACTACTCGAGGAGGAAGAGGAGAGACGGGAGGCAATGCGGGAAGCAGGACTGCAAGGAGTACAGCTCAACCTAAGCAGACCCACCAAAGTCTCAAGACTCAAAAACATGAACAGGAAAGTGCTTTTTTTTCATAACACACTGTACATGTTTCACACAATGACTGTTTTAATACATCAATGTTCTTTTTTGTATTTTTGTATTTTTTTTTTAACCAAGAAGCTTACTCCACAGATGAAATGTGCACCTTTAAACAATCATGTAAAAAGCCGGAGCACAAATGAGCCTGAGCGCTTTACAGAACAGTTAACATCAAATAACAAAATACCTTAATATAACACAACACATAACATAAGACCTGGAAAGTCATGCAGTTGTAGCAACTATTCCTACACCTTGTTTCGTTGTACATGGCAAAACAGACAACCTGCGTGCGCCACCTGCTTCCTGGCAAACTCGTTAAAGATCTGTTGACAATCTTAGGAACTTCCTTCTTAAATATTAATTGATCACGCCCCTCTGGTGCTGTGCCAGCAGCTTTTAAGACCGCTGTTAGCTGAACCTTAATTAAGTGACCAATCCTTGACTCAGAGAGTCTCTGTAACAATAGAACGGTTTCAAATCTCCCGTTTATTGCGAAAATTCTTGAAAAAGTCATAGTGCAACAACAACAATAAAGAACTTGCTATCACATTGTTGAACAATGTGGAATTGATTGAAACATAATTAAGAGCTTTGAAAACATCCATCCATCCATGATCAGAATTGCTTATCCTCACAGGGGTCGCGGGTGTGGTAGTTGGAGCAGTTTTTGTGTTGTGTAATGCAATTTGGCAATATCACCGCTGGGGCGATTGATGACGCCAGCAGTAGGTGTGCCCATATAAATAATGAATTCTGCACAGGTGTGTAGGAACGCTGGTCCGACAACTGCACAAACGCAAAAGGAAAGACAGGAGAAAATAGTATGGAATACCCCAGATGCGTGTATTAATTGATTTCGAAGTTTGAAAGACACTAAGTGCACTTTTTTTTTTTAACTCGATCTTGCGGCATGACTTTTGGACTGGAATGACTACGATTATGAATAACCCTTGACCTCTTTGACGCCACAAATACAATCTCGCCATCAACATCGAGCAACACGAAATCCTGTCAAACAACTTCAAGCCATGGTGAGTTCGCGTTGAAAATTTCCTTCACCAGCATATTATTGAAACTTGCCAAAACAACCGGAATATTGCTTCCGTTTAAGGATTATGTTCTCTGAACCCAAACAGACACACACTCACACACACTCCCCATCAAGTTTGTGTACTGTTGAGTCTTGTTCCACGTAGGTAGTTCAATTTTTTTCTGTTTCTCTCTCTTTTGCATCGATGCATCCATCCATCCATTTTTGTTCGGCTTTATCCTCAAAAGGGTCGCGAGGGGTTCGAGAGCCTATCCCAGCCGTCTTCGAGCAGCAGGCAGGGGACACCCTGAACTGGTTGCCAGCCAATCACAGGGCGCACAGAGACGAACAACCATCCGCGTTCACACTCACACCTAGGGACAATTTCGAGTATTCAAATCAGCCTGCCATGCATGTTTTTGGAATGTGGGAGGAAACCGGAGTACCCGGAGAAAACCCACGCATGCAAACTCCACACAGGCAGGCCGGTGCTGGAATTGAGCCCGGTACCTCTGCACTGTGAGGTCGACGCGCTAACCACTGGAGCCACCGGGCCGCCCTTGCATCTATCCTTGTCGTCTATTTTCTGTCTCCGAGTTGGTTTATCCTCTCTGTTTCGAAACTGGTGTCGTTGAGAATCCGTTTTTGTGTATGCGCTATTGTTAATTGTATTGTATTGGGTAGTAGGTATTTTCTCCCCTTGTACTGTTGTGTACTCCTGTCAGTTATCCAGTTTCATTTCCAATGTTTTCAGTCATTTCGTCCTTCTTGGCATGTAGCTCCTCGTATGCTTTGCCCATCCACTCGTTTTCTTTTACTCACAATCCTTTGTTTTCCTCATCAGCTGTTTGTTCATTCCCTGTATTTTTCTTCCCCACAGTGTATGTGCTCCCTGGGATGCACAAAATGGTTTGCTTTTTTTAGATGGCTCTGATATTTTGGATCGACATTCTTTGTACATGATCCCAACAGAAATAGCGTGAAACCGCTTTTCACATTTTCAATTGTCCTGTTTTTTTTGTTTTTTTTAAATTATATAGGATTCATGGCCAAAACCGCACTGCATTACGCCCATCAGGGAAAGACACCCATACTGTCGCTCAGCTCTACATGTCTTCATTAAATGTGAGCAGCTATTTCAAGCTGGTTGTACAAATGATTCCAGAAGGCTGAATCTCAATCACTCATTCCAAGCAGAACTGCAGCTAGGATCATCTTTGTCGTCACAAAAATTGCATCTTATAGACCCGTTTTGATCTGTATAGAGCCACTGGCAACCATCTTGTCTTGACACTCCGCACACGTTGCTTTTAATGCGTTTATCACGAGGAAGCGTACATAATGAGGACCTCGGTGGAATATTATCGCATGAATAAAGCAGCAACCCTAAGACCCACTGGGGTTAATTGCAGATTGACCCGGTTTGCTGTAGGCTCTGATTAAAGTGGTTACAATCAATGCACCCATTATCACACTGTCTTTCCGCATCCTCATTAAATAAGTACATGTTCACAGTATGCATCGGTGAGGCCAAATCTTAAAATGTAACAATAATTTCATAGCATAATTGAGTTCATGGGCTGCCTACACTTGTCTGAGGAGAGCCTCATTTTTATGTAACTTTACCAGGGAGCTGTCATTGAGAAGCATACATAGTGCAACATTTTCAAAATCACAAAAGGATTTTAAAGACACAGACATGGAGTGAGAAGCCCTGCACACAACCATTTTGAAAAATATACTCCCAAAACATTTTGCACATGGACTCTAACAGTCCTATTTCAGTCAACTACAACTTTGTGGTAGAGCAACAGTCTGACAGAATATGATCTACGTATAAAAGAACTGAATACACTGAGGCAAATCTTCAGGTGATCATTTTCAATGGGTTTTGACAGTATACAGACAAGTCTGACTGATTTGTGTGTTGACAGTGTAGTATCATGTTGGATGCTGTGTTTGTATGTGTTGCTGCTCCATGTCTCTTACGTAGCAGTTGTTTCAACACCCCGTAAAGTCAATTCAGAGATCTGTTTCAAAAAATATATTTTTGAAGATAATTGAAAACTGTCACCATTTGATAAATGGCATCTTTCGTAGAAAGGGTTCTGTCAGTCGTCATCTGTACCTGTGGGTAAAAAACAAAAAAAAAAAAACAAAAAAAAACAAAAAAAAAGCAAAAAAGGACGTTTCGCTTCTCTCACAGAAGCTTCGTCAGCGGTAGACAACCCTGAAGTCTCCGTGAAGACTCCGGGAAGTTGCTCTGCGCTAAAAAGCTGAGCGTGGCCTGTTTGAGGACTGGGTGGGGATGGTTAGTCACGCCCCTATTGGTTTATTAGAGGCCCATTGGTTTCTAAATTCCCTATCATTGGGTCTTGATTAGGCCTATTGTTTGGGCTAAGGCTGAATAGCTACTTTCAGTTAGCCTGATCAGCATGTCTATGTCCCTTACTGGTCAACAAGTTATTGTAAATAGGAGACAGGTTAAATCTGATACCTCCTTCACGGTTCAGAGAGGGTGAAAATTTTTTAACAAAAATCGCTTCTTTTACCCCCCTTTCAAACCATCTCTTTTCTGTTCCTAGGATTTTTACTTGTTCATCTTCAATTGTGTGGTTTGTTTCTTTTAAGTGTGCGTATACTGCACTTTTGTTATCATTGTTTTTCCATTTGTGTTGATAAAGTCTTTTCTTGAGTGTTTGTTTGGTTTCTCCAATGTAATGTTCCTTGCACTCACTTTCTTGGCAACGGATGGAATAAATCAGATTGCATTTTTGGGTGTTAGGAACCCGGTCTTTGGGGTGTACTAGTTTTTGTCTCAATGTGTTTATCGGTTTAAAATAAACAGGAATATCATGTTGTAGAAATATTCTTTGTATCATATCATTCTACAACATGATATTCCTGTTTATTTTAAACCGATAAACACATTGAGACAAAAACTAGTACACCCCAAAGACCGGGTTCCTAACACCCAAAAATGCAATCTGATTTATTCCATCCGTTGCCAAGAAAGTGAGTGCAAGGAACATTACATTGGAGAAACCAAACAAACACTCAAGAAAAGACTTTATCAACACAAATGGAAAAACAATGATAACAAAAGTGCAGTATACGCACACTTAAAAGAAACAAACCACACAATTGAAGATGAACAAGTAAAAATCCTAGGAACAGAAAAGAGATGGTTTGAAAGGGGGGTAAAAGAAGCGATTTTTGTTAAAAAATTTTCACCCTCTCTGAACCGTGAAGGAGGTATCAGATTTAACCTGTCTCCTATTTACAATAACTTGTTGACCAGTAAGGGACATAGACATGCTGATCAGGCTAACTGAAAGTAGCTATTCAGCCTTAGCCCAAACAATAGGCCTAATCAAGACCCAATGATAGGGAATTTAGAAACCAATGGGCCTCTAATAAACCAATAGGGGCGTGACTAACCATCCCCACCCAGTCCTCAAACAGGCCACGCTCAGCTTTTTAGCGCAGAGCAACTTCCCGGAGTCTTCACGGAGACTTCAGGGTTGTCTACCGCTGACGAAGCTTCTGTGAGAGAAGCGAAACGTCCTTTTTTGCTTTTTTTGTTTTTTTTTTTTGTTTTTTACCCACAGGTACAGATGACGACTGACAGAACCCTTTCTACGATGGAACTTTCCTGTACGACTGAGAGCCTCCACAAGCATAAATGGCATCTTGGCACCCATAGCTTGTCAGTAGCACCTTGTCTTTAATATTAACAGGTGCACATGACAACAGCTAGCTTCTCTCTATTTCTATCGCAAAGACAAATGTCGAAAAGATTTGATCATGTCACTCTTCGATTATCGGGTCTATCTTCATTAGTGATCTGCAGCAAATTGCAAATAATTTATACATCAAGTGCGTCTTGATTTGATGGCCAAACACTTACAACTGATCAATCTTATGCCACACTGCTGCCACCTGGAAGTAGACTGAAAAACTATACCGGAAAGTGAATCGTAATACAAAGTCACCGTAAATATGGTGTAAAATTAAATCTAAGAGTCAATGAAAATTAATGAGATGGTTGAATGCTAATCATGAATACTATTGCTTTGGGAAAGAATAAACTCCCAACAAGTCCAATTCAGCAAAACTGAGAATTGCAGATTTTCTTTTAAGTTTTTTTCCGACAAATGAATGGCGGAGATTGTCACAAAAAGCTTTGCTGGGATGCTGGCGTCACCTCCATGCAGGTAGGCGGCACGTCGAAACGAGACACTGCAGGAGCTAGTGATAGCCAGCTTTGCAATACAGTACACACTGGCTGGCTACTGCTGCCTGCTAAACACATTGCTATTTCGCTGCTAACTCAGAAGTCACGGCATCATCTCGCCTGCATGGCGGCAAATAAGATACACTTCTTCAAAGTCTCTCTCTCACGAAGTGATTACGAGGAGTAATTAACAGAAGGAAAGCCGGAGAAGCCTTGCTAATTGCTTAGCTATCAGAATGTTATCGTGAAAGACTGGAATTAAAAGTGCTTGGGTGACTGAGTACACTTCACAGAGGTCTCGCTGGAACCACATTAAAGCGGAGCGTGTCCATCTTTGATCAGCAAAATAGCAGGCAATTTAATTTAAGTGTCTGGAGAGAAAATTAATGAAAAATAATGCTACACACATCACAAAACAAGAAATGTTACGGCGCCCTGACAGACAGGCAGGAGGAGTGGCCTAGAAGATTATAGATCAATATTTTAATATTGAAAATAAGCATTTCAGAGAGTAGATGCATTTCGGATATTTAATATTTAAAATATTACAAATGTGATTTGTTTTGAGATCTCCAGAATACAGTAAATGTTTTCAAAAGTACATTACAGTAGTGCTCATTTTTTCCATTTTATTTTTTTAATTAATCCACTTCTCTCTGACCCCTTTTATTATGTCTCTTAGATTGATATCTACATTGGTGAACAGATTTGGAGGCTATGTGTGCTTCTGTTTACATCTGATAATTTTATATAGCAGCACTACTGGATACAATTTTCATTTGATACAAGTATGTTTAATGTCACTTAAACATAAAGTGAGAAAAGGTCAGCAGTCAAAGAGTGCTGTGTATTTTTATTTGTAGAATAACTGAATATATCCTGTTGTATCATTATTGTGATGTAAAATGGCCTGTATAATGATCAAAGATTTTTCTCCATATCACCCAACACTACTTTGAATCAGACATACAGAGGGGAAAAAAACAAACAAAAAAAAAACCAAGTAACTAAATGATCTAAACCTTGAAGGCTTCTGGGAATCACTTTAGGCGTACTTGGGCACTCTGAAATAAATGTGACACAAAAGTCCCCAAATCTCTCCTCTAAAATCAGATTAACTGTCGGAGGAGCCTACAGATGGCACCAAGTCCATCAACATCATCAGGAATGTGAAACAACTTGATCCAAAAGTCTTTTAATCTTTCTCCCTCTCTTCCCGGAGCTCTTCTTAGATCAAGTCAGTCGCATAAGCCCCTTTCCAAAGTTGGAGGGACCTTATGAAATCAATCCAACGCGAACGAGATTGTATCCTCTTTTAATCACCACGGAGCTCAGCTCTTTCACTCTCTGCGTTCCCAAAATATCCCTGGCAGTTTTCCCACGCCAGTCGCTGGTTATTAATGATAAGACGTACTGTCTGGCAGCACGACGACGAGGAAATGGATCTGATATGAAGTGTGACGCTTGAAATAATAAATACACTGACGAGCCAAAATTATATGTACTGTATATTCATTAATGAAAGTTTCAATACCATCTCATCCTAATTAAAAAAAAAAAATAGGAAAAATGATTAGCGGTCTCTTGCTGAAACTAAATGTTATTAATATGATCTATTATTAAAAATTTTAATAAGCTTGTTGCTCAGAACTGCATATCAAATATTTATTTTTTCAACACTTTCAAATTTGGTGACTTAAATTTAACAGTGCTTATCCTCACGCAAAACATTTCTCTTTCAAATCACCTTTCCTAGGGAAATGAATCGAAATGCTACTAACCCATTACAGACACAGCCGCAAAAATGATAAATAAAAAATAAAAGTGAAAATAGTGCTCTTTGAAATTGTACTTTATGAAAAAAATGAGTAATTACATTGGTTAAACAGAATTAATTAAAGAGTTTGAGCATCATGATTTAATGCTGCATTCTGCTGATGCTTCTTGTGCACCCGCTTTGGCCATTGGGAGGTCGCATCAATAATCATCGTACCTCTTCCACTTTTACTGTAAGAGTTTCTGCTGTAATATTAGTCACTCTTCATAGTGGATAAACATGCCTGTGAGTATTGTGCTGTCTTGCATCTCTGCAAATACAGATGCTAACTGTGAGCATGACGCCTGACAGCGTTCATAAGTTTAGTTTGAACTCGAAAGTCAAAGCAAAAAACAAAAACGACAACAAAAAAAAAACAAAAAAAATCAGCCAAATGACCGATAACTTCATAAAAAAGCTTAGCTGGTTGTGTCATTCCTCCCTCCAGGCACCAGTGTAGTTCAAATGAACTCTCTTGTGTTCTATTTGCTTATAATGGCCGCCTACCTTCTGGGTTGTCACGGCGCTGTGCGCAAGCTTTGGCTGGAACAGCTGAGGCTCTAGTGCGCCACAAATTCTGGGTTCACTCCCATCATGTTTCCTGCAACGGGAATCAGACGCAAGAGAACATCAGTCAGCAGAGTAGATCGCGATCGGGTCAGCTAAGACGAGATCGCTCTCATTTAGCAACAGATGGTAGTCAGCAACACGCACATGTCTGATTAGGTGCTTGTTTTGGTTTTGGTCATGGCAACAGATACAAGTTAATATCTTAAAATAGCAAAAGCCAATGCGGCACGACATCAAATACAATTGACACTTGACGTATATGGATTGCGAATATTATACACACAATCATTATTCTAGACTTGGCCTGCTGTGTAGAAATCTGCGGATCAACATGCAAAACTTACAAAACAACCAATATTTCTTTTGTAGAAAACAGCTTTGAAACTCATTTGTGACAATCGCTATGGGAATCCCTCTGATCATTATTTAGAAAGTATATGGTATTGAATTTCCATCATTTATTTGGTTTTCAAATTTTACAACCAATTATATTTGTATTTACAAATATAATTGAAAAAAAAAAATGAGTAAGCAACAACAGGTTGAAAGGCGCAGGAGGACCAATATTGAGAATTAAAGTGATGGAAATGAGAATGCAGTGAAAGGTGCGATGCTCTGGAACAACAACCACGAAACAAAGGAGTCAAGCTCATCTACTTCAAAAGCTCATAAAATTAATAAACAAATTAAGATAGCAGTCTGCAACATAGGTTTAAAAATATTTAGAAAACTGCTAGATTTCTTGCAATAGAGAGGCTAAAAGCAAAATTTGAATGCCCTCAAAAAAGGGAAGAAAATATACGATATTTCATTCAAATTTAGTTTTTTGTATGAGCATGTCTGTTCTTTGTCGTTAAATACATGACAACAATATTGTTCATCCATGTATGCATGCAATTTATAGAACTCAGTCCACCCGACAAAATTCAATCATGCAAAAAAATGTAGGATGACAAACATGAATGAGGAATGAACTGAAACAATCCTTTCATGACTAAAATCCATAATGTATGCTTTCAATTGAGCCTGATGCGTTGCATTCTCTTCATGCATGACTTATTTATTGTTAGCTCCAAAAAAAAAAAACATGATTCGCAACAAATACGGACACAGCAAAAGGCTATGTTTTCAAACACCACATCAGCATGCTCAGAGGGTGACAAGCACATTCCCCTAACACAAGTAAGCGATGGCATTGTCATGAATGCTCGGCTCTAGATTCAATGTCAACCACGGTGGCTCTGGCCTCACAGATCCACAAATCAATACCCGATGCTCCATTGACACTGACAAGAGCACAGCTTCGCACAGCGGCCTTTCAATTTGTTCCACTGATTGAGTTTGTCTCAAACACGCAACGCGCTCGATCAGCGTGGACGTGGAATCACCTCGTTGTTGCGCTCACGCAGAGTGGGAAGTTTAATTACCGCTTGTGCGGATCCCAGTAGCCACTAATGAAGCTAATGTATGTAACGATTGTCAAAGCATAACAGACATGAATCAAAGCACCATGCACTGAGAAATGCTCCTTCGCACGTTCAAATAGTCAATGCGCCATAATGGACTTCCCTTGAAACAAATCAGTTCCAGCATGATAGACAGCTGGGTGACACAATATAGCCCCATTCGAGAGTCTCTGAGGATGTAAATAAAAAAGCGGCTCCTCAGAAGGCAGGTGATGAAGGCGAGCATGTATCGTCAACATGCAGCAGGCTGTTGAACAACAAGTGCAAGTTCTGCTTCATTCAGACAAGATGAACTCAGACTGGAGAGAAGCACGCAGGACGCAAAGAGACATCGGCTGCCCTGAATTATAACACACCCAACGGTCACACCATTATGACGAGATGTGGCAATTGCGTAACCATCAAAAATAATCTCCAGTGAATCGCAACATCAGTGGAACTGAAAACGTGTAAACTAATAGAAACACTTGCTTGATTAAAAACAAAGTTCAGTACAACCTGTTTTTGTTTTTCTAATTTTCATATTGTACAGTGGGGGTTTGTTTGTACATCTGTTCAGTTTTCGGACCAAAAAATAAACAAACAAATAAAAAGGTAGGTTGGCCATCAATTTGCCAGAATTCATATGGAACATTTCACAAGTTGTGTAAAAAGCATTTAACAAACAGCAAGACAAATTCATTTCCTGGTTTTAATCCTCACTTAAAACATGTTCTCAATTTGAAATGTTGATTTTATTTATTTGCCTTTTAGTTTTTTATTGTCTTATTTTTTAATGTTCATCTATTTTGATCATATGTGTTTAAAACTGTGTACCCTGGTTTCTTCACAGAGCTGGCTAAAGATGCAGTCCGTTCCTGCTGCTTCTTCTGCATGGAACTGCCTGCAAGCTAAGCTAAAATTGTCAGACCTTGGAACTTCTAGAATCCAAGAACTTAATAGCATTGGGCAATGTTTTTAAATCATGTTTTTAAATCATGCTCTTTATTTATGTTTTATTCTTTATTTGTACAGCTTTGTAATTATTGTATGAATATTTATGTGTTATGTCATGTAAAATTCCTGCTGCCCCTTTGGCGAGGTTGCTACTTAAAGAGAGAGTTTATATTTCAATAAGCTTTTTCCTGGTTGAAGGTTACATAAAAATGATATACAGTATTATAGATTGATATTTTTCCTTGTTTAAAAACACGTTCCTCATTTTTATTCATTTATTTTACATTAGAGGCTGGAACAGATTCATGCAATTTCCATTCGTTTAAATAGGGCAAAATGATTTGAGTCACAAAACAAATAAACTCGCACCTCAGGGCACCACCGTGTGCATTTGAAGGAGCTCTCAGTGATGTGTACAGGAGATCTGCACAAACGCAAAGTACACCCATAATACCGAAGCTACTGTTCAAGGAAAGACCTGCGCACATCTTGCCAAGAACAACAAACATATTTGACCAGAGAGGATACTTACAGGACACTGCGTCTGCTTCTGTCAGTCCGTAAAGAGACCCATCACGTCAAGAGTGAGGGATTTTGCCCACTGTTGCGCAGCACACAGAACCCACACTGCACTCCGCACACAAACACACACACCGGTACAGTTAGCACGTAGTGTCCAACCTCCTGCAGCTCAGCAGCAATAAGCCACAGCTTCATCCCAACAACACAACAAATTACATAACACAGCCCAGCTGGTAAGCGGCCGCGCTAGGAAGTCCCAGCATGGCGTCTGGATGCGCTGACATCATCGGCGTGCGTGTGCATGTGTGTGTGAGAGTGAAGTGGAGCAGCCAAACTTACTGGCGGCATGGAAAGCTCCCTGGGAAGCGTACGCAGTGAGCAGATGACTCACAGCCTTTGTCTCGCTCGCTGCAGTTAAGCTCTTGATTGAGGGTCGCACTTCTCTTTCCTTCCAGTAGGCGTCACGGCCGCGTTCCAGCTGCACCTTCAGCTCATTTGTGGCGTCCGCATGCTTGGCTCTGAGTGGACTGAGTGGAGGGAATCTTCTCCTTCCCGCCCTCCCTCTCTGTTTCTCTGCGTCCTCCCACTCGGTCTCTCACATGCACATATGCACTCTTCGCTTGTCACTTCCTCCCTCTGTCTGCTCCCATGAATCATGTGGTCCGCGCGAGCAACAACGACGCTTGAAAAGCAGGAGACTCTCCCCCACTGTGCTTTCAAGTGTCGATGGAACTCTTCTGCTCACAGTGAGGAAAGCGAGCAAGACTGATTAGACTGACGGGGCATGCCACCGCCAGTCAGCTTGGGCAGTTGCCGTGGCAACCGCATCAGCCAAATGATGACGGGGCTTTGGATGTAAAACCCCAGCGGGCATGTTTACTAATGTCGTGTCTTGTTCAATATGTTCAAAGGAAGACGCATGCCTGCAAGGTTTTCATTGATCTAAAGCACAGGTGACAAACCGACTGTTCGGGGGTACGCAAGACAAATAAGGTTTGGAACCAGTGCACTGCACGAATCGGCACAGACCACAATGTGACTTTGCAAAATGTATTTGTGATGTGTGAACACTAACTGGGGATTACAACAGTATGTGCGCCACTGAAAACAACACAATAATCTGCTCACTTGCCAGAGCTTTGAAGCAAACAGTATTATACCATTAGACAAAGTCCAACAGCCACATTAGCTACAATCTGTTTCGGTATTCTGGATTAAGGCAGGGAAGGCAAAGTGCTGTTTTGGATCATAATCCCTCATTCACAAACATTCCCTCGGTGAATTTATGTTCGTAATGTTATCAGCAAACGCTTTCACTACCTTTACACTTGCGCTTGGACATAAAAAGCCAGTCATCTGGTGAAAGAAGATGACTGTTCGAAATTGCGCCAGCGCGAGTGGCTGCCTCAGTTATGCGCACCCAATATTGTCTCGGTTTTTCTCATTTTGTTTGTCGTTTTGTTCGTTTTCTGTGAGGACATGTGCGTACCAACAAAGTCCTTCAGCTCCTTCAACAATAACAAGCCATGGTTCACTGCCTAACTCCGACAATTTAGAAAAGCGAAAGAGGCCATGTTTAGAAGTGGAGATCGGGCACTGTACAAACATGCCTGAAACCATTTGGCAAAGTAAATTAACATCGCAAAGGGAAGCTTCTATTTCCCAGCTACTCCCGTCAGGTAAGCGCTATCCAAGCATGCGCACCAAAACCATCAATAAAAAATACAAACAGCTTCTTCCTTCTTGCCATGAACTCCTTAAACAGTAACTCAAATCTAAAGTGTCTTTTCGCATTTTTGCATACCCCTGTGGAACAATATTACCGCACTGATCATTGTAGCGGCAGCTCGCTACATTAAACAATTGTCATTGATCAATATTCTACAGCACCAGACACTTTACAGCGCTCAAAGATTTCTGTATAATTGCACACTTAAAGTTGTACTCCATTTACTGCGACTGGTCACTTTAAAATGGTCTAGCTGCACTAACTGCACAACCGTCACAGTATTGTATTGCACCACTGCTCACTTTATCTCTGCTCAGTGACTCTGAACATTGTTGCACAGCAGTCTTTGGGTGCAAAATGGTACCTTTATATTATGGAAAGTCTTTCAATACTTTTACGTCATGTCCTTGTTTATTTGAGTACCTTATTTTCCGCACTAAAAGACGCACTGGATTATGAGGCGCACCTTCAATGAATGGCTATTTTGTAAAATTTTTTCATACATTGGACGCTTCGCATTATAAGGCGCAATCTACAATGGCTCCACTAGATGGTGCCACGCTCCTTCCATTCAACTCGAGATGCGTCCGTTCAACTTGAGAGGCGTTCATGACCGCCTCTGGAAAACGTAGATTAACTAGTACTGTACTTAAATTAAACCACGAAAATTGAAAATAAGGCATCAAAACACAAAATCAAGCGAGGATATCACAAAATAAATTCAATATTACCCCTACAGAATTTATTTTGTGATTTCCTCTCTTGATTTTCTTCATAGTTTCATTGAAGTAAAAATTAATTTAGGTTTTAAGGAGGCGGCCATGAACGCCTCTCGAGTGGAACGGAAGAGAAGGCACGGAGACGGACAAAGACGTACAGTACCTGTATTTGTTGAGACTGTGAAAATCATTAATAAAGTCTGCGTTTAAAAAAAAAAAAAAAACACAGCTCTCCTTTTTTCAACAAATCCGTGCCTTCTCTTCTTCCGTTCAACTCCAGAGGCGTTCATGACCACCTCCGAAAATCGCAATGGCATTTCCTTGATCAGAGCTCCTACAAAACGATCAGATGTCAGTCGTAGTTATTTATTCCTTTTGTTGTGTATTCACAAATGATGAAATCACAATATAAATTCTGTAGGGGGGCCTATCGAATTTATTTTGTGATATCCTCGCTTGTTTTTCAGTTTTGATGTATTATTTTCAATTTTTGTAGTTTCATTGAAGTAATCGTTAGTTTACGTTTTTCGGAGGCGGTCTTGAACACCTCTCGAGTAGAACGGAAGAAGGCACGAAGACAGACAAAGACGTACCTGTATTTGTTGAGACTGTTTTAAAAAATTAACACCACAGCTCTCCTTTTTTCGGAGCTGCAACAAAAACTTATTTAAATAAAGCAGTGACACAGTTCACTGAACCAAGAGCAAGTTATAACATTGGAAGCAAGGCTCCAGCAAGGAGGCATCTTGGTGGTGGAAGCATGTCTCCAGCAAGGAGCCATCTTGGAGTCGATGTATTACCGTAATGACCATACACAAGACGCACCGGATTTTAAGGCTCTCGGTGAGCTTTTAAGAAAATGGAAGACTTTTTGGTGCGCCCTATAGTGCGGAAAATACGGTTGTTGCTTGTTATTGCAATACTTGTGTAACTTATACTACCGGACATAAATTCCTTGTGTGTTCTACATACTAGGCCATTAAAGATGATTTTGATTCAGATTTGGATATGTAGTGCCTAAATTCAGATTAGCACAGAATGGCTTTCAAACACACAGCATTGCAAATAGTTTTATCAAATCAATGGTGCGTGCATTTAAAATGAGGCCCTGTGAAATTTGACATGATGGAAAAAGAAGAATCAGAAAAGAGCAACAGAAAGTACTTGTTGAATTGGTTGTTGTCAGGGGAGATACAAGGGCAGGAATTAAGAGCATCCTCCCTCAGTAAATCCCCTCCAGCTGGCCCCTCTGGCACAAATTCCACACCACATTAGTCTACTCAAATTGGGCTGTGGTCACTCCCCTCGCCTTCCCAACACCCTTTATCCCCTGAGGATTGCTGCGGTTGTACTTTCACCAAGCTGCCTCGCTTTCTCTTTCACTACTGTGTCAGGCCACTAAGGAAATCTAGTCCAGGCAAATCAAAGATACAAACAATTCGATCGCCAGATTCATGTATGAAAGACAGCCTACAGCATGCACTCCAAAAGATTTCTGACATTTGACAGTCAGGCAACATATGCCCAGCTGAAAAAAGTGAAGAACAATATGAATATCTACAACTTGTCAATGAGTTAGACATTGAGCTTTTGTGGCCTAAAATTTCCACGTTTGGGAAGACAGAGACGACAGCTAATTATGAAACTGTGATTTTCCGTACACTTAAATGAAAACACTGGCTTCATGTGAGGCCAGGTGAATTCCTCTTCTTGAAACTTAGTCGTCCTCCACTTGAAAATTAGTCACTTTTGATTGTTGGCTCTTTACTTTGTCAACCTCCACAGATGACCGTCTGTTCTGAGCCTTTTATTGATTTTGTTTCACCATCCGTGCTCACACTCACGCCAAAGGACAATTTAGAGTACAGGTGTCAAACTCAAGACCCGGGGGCCAGATCTGGCCCGCCACATCATTTGATGTGGCCCGCGAAAGCAAATCAAACATGTTGACTTCCATGATGCTTGCTAAAATTTGTATCAACATTTCAAATTCTTGTATGTAATATATAAGAGAGCTGTTGTATGTTTTCTTGTTACCAAAGCCCTCAATACAGTAACTTAAACGATAGTTGAATGAACCATGATTCTTGACTTCCTTATATGGTTTCACAGTCATTAAGGGCCCACTAAGGGAACCGGTAACTATAATGTGGCCCGTAACAATAATGAGTTTGACACCCCTGATTTAGAGTGTTCCATGAACCTGCCATGCACGTTCTTGGAATGCGGGAGGAAACCGGAGTACCCAGAGAAAACCCACACAGGCGCAGGGAGAACTCCGCACATGAGTGCCGGAGGCGGAATCGAACCCTGCACCTCTGCGCTGTGAGGGCGATGCGCTACCCAGTCGACCACTGGGCCGCCTACGCTGTTAGAATGCAGTCTAGTTTTCCATAGTCAGGCTAATGTGTTTGTGTTCCAAATTTAGTTTTGCATAGCGATTAAAGAGCATATTTTAAAAATTGTGGCTTGAGGCAGACAGTACACTAAAAATGTAAAAGCAATCACTATTGTTTTATTCTTAAAACACATCAAAATGCTTCATCTACCATGATCGGTTCAACTGCTTTCCCCTCCCTTCTTATGCATTGAACGAATACATCATCTTACACAGAGAATTGATTCAGGTCGACAGTGCTTCAAACACCAGTCCAAAAAATACCGATAATGTCCATCCATCCATTATGCGAACCTCTTTATCCTCACGAAGGTCACAAGTCATGTCCGTATTGTCTCCGAGTAGATTGTGTCATGCTCAAATCACAACACCTGTTGTCTCTCACCGATAGAATCAAACAGCACACAAATAGACACCCAGGAATTGACCTTTTCTCAGACTGCCCAAATGTATCAGCACTAAGCCCCGTAGCACGCGGCCAAAGGGAAAGATAATTGCCTGTGGTGTAACAGTCAGGCTCTATGACGGTGGTGGTCATCAGGGGACAGCTGAAACCACACTCCTTTCAACGGTTGTCCAAATACCACTGCGATGACCTGGAAAAATGAATGCTACTTTGTCTGGTATCTTTCTTATGCCTATAAATGTTTGAGCCACAAAATTATATCCGCTTTATCACATGGTTGCACGGGATGCAAGGCGGTCTCCAATGGCCCATGTCACATGTGCGGCTGATGACATCATCCTCAACTGGAGATCATACAGTTTACCTGTATAAATCCACACTGTGTGTTCCAATATCATGCACGGACCGCGGAATTAATTGCTGCTTCCGCATTGTCAAGCACTGTGTGAACCTCGACCTCCCTGATTTTAAAGGGAATGAGGGAAGGAATGAGGGGAGCCGCTTCGATTGGCCAGGAGACAGCTGTGATCCCTCCCGGCGCAAACACCCTCTTCTCCACCTGTGCGAGTCTCGGAAAACACCAAAAGAAAATAAACTCCACCCGTGTGCAGTTGGACAGCGCTTTGCACTAGACCTGCGCTGGGTACAAAAATAGGGACCTTTATGTCCGTAAGTGAGTACAACATCATGCTCAGGCTTTGCAGGTTTTCAGTACGTATAGCATGTAACATGTAAAATGTATTTCAAAGCAAATTTCTGAATTCACTAATTCTTACTTCAACAGCTGGTTGAAGTGATTCTGTTTACAAGATGTGGCAACAAAAAAGGCAGTACGATTTAAAAAAAAAAAAGCACGAACAATTAAACATGAGGGATCTGAAGTGTGAAGAGACAATCACATGTGTGCTTCCATCAAAATGACAGCAAAAGCAGGTATTTATTTGTTATTCTTGTGCATGTTTATTCTTCCAGCAGCCTACAATACCAGCCCACTCATCCCTAACAATATACCCAGATTTCCTCGGCAACAAATCCTCTGCCACCCTCATCATCACACTGGAGAAATCACATTCATATACGTGTGCCTTTTGTACAACAGACATATGGTCGCCCTGTTTTAAATCTCGCAAGTACACATGCATCCTGTCAGTCAGATTGTCATCGATACACAAAGACATCTGCATGTGTTGATACAGGATTGCGGGGAGTTGCTGAAGCCTATCCCAGCAGACTTTGGGCGGAAGGCAGCCTACACCCTGAACTGGTCACCAGCCAGTCACAGTGCACATACAGAGAGACAAACAACCATTCACACCCACCTCGTCACGGTTTTCTGGAAGCAGAGGATGCTTCACTTGACAGTGACGAGCAATGACGGGAAAAAAAAAAGGAAAGCACAACAGTCAGATAAAAATAATATGAAAATGTTTCCTCATTGCGTCATCCTTCCAACAAGCTGCCGTCATGTGGCCTTTAGGATTGTTGAGGTTTAGGACATCTACTGTGGCACTCTATAGCTGGATGGCAGGTGGATTTGGGAGTCAGTCTGAATCAGGGGCACGCTTGTCACTTTGCGTCTAAATTCGGTCAGTCGGCAGGGGACACACACAGCAGACGTTTTGCTCCAGCCATCCTTGACACTTAACTCTCCCCCTTTGACACATAAAGTAGAAGAGCACATGCACGCAAGCTGACACCCAGCACAAGCTTTGCAGATGCCCGTGCGCATGTGAAGACACAAGGTGATGCTGAGTAACAACTGATGAGATTTTAGTGAGCAGGAGGGTCTGTAGTGTTTCTGAAGTCAAAAGAGGCTGCCACATAACAACCACCGACCGCACAGTAGCAATGCCTCACAGTGGAGAAACACCAGGTGAGGCGCACATTGTCCAAGGGCAACTCAAGGAAAGTTGCAGGTCGGCATCTCAGCTGACTAGAATCTTCACCAAGATTTCTAACCAGTCAGAGTCGGCCATCATCACATGGCCCAAGCAGAACACCATCATCATCTTAACATCGTCCAGTCAGGCTTCCACAAATAATCACTAAGTTTCCCATTCGCACCCAAGTTTTTTTCAAGAGCCTGCACTTGCACTTTTAATTTACATTACAGGCTTCCACCCATTCAGACATTTGGCACGCCACATATTTACAGTGAATGAACACGGAAACACCAAAGAGGAGTGATTACTCAATAGTGCAGGCTACACTGAAATCCTGGAATGAGTATTTTCCTAAAACTTGTGAATGTCATTCAAATTTAATACACATTTTAAAAGTGAAAATTGGAAGGGCTGATTTGGCAGAGACCACTTACCCAGAGCACGTATCTGGGATGAAGGTGCTGTACAGCCAAAAAAAAAAAAGCTCCTCTTTTCTCTCTACCACAAAGTATATGGCCATAGGTTCTTCACCAAACTTCACTCTCCACTGTCATCACCTTTAACGCCGCCTGAGCCCCCTTTTCTACACCCTCTACACCCATGATTGTACCTTCACTCACCTCCAGCATCAGGATCATCAAGTTAATTGATGATACCACCGTGATGTGGCTCATAAACAGGACGAGGTGGAGCAGCTGTGCGTGTGGTGAAACCTGGCCCTGAACACCAAGCCATTCAGGCACTGTTCACTGGTCCAGACTTTATGGAGAGGGTCTCCAACTTCTAGTTCTCTGTGTATCGATGACAATGTGAGCTGAACATCTGGTCCAGACTTTATGGAGAGGGTCTCCAACTTCTGGTTCTGTGTATCGATGACAATCTGAGCTGAACACCATAGCCAGAATCAGAAAGGCACAGCGGAGAGACTGTTTCATGAGGATTCTCAGAAACAATAACCTTGCACAGAAACTGTCTGTGTCCTTTGACTGACACTCCAATGAGAGTACTGTATCCAGTAAAGCACTGTATTGGCGTTCAGTTTTCCAGCTACACTAAGAAACTGAGGAGAATGCAGCTTTCACGATATTGTACCTGTTAAAGTGACAAGAAATTCTCATTCATATTCTTCCTGTTGGACAGAAAGAGAGCAAAACACAATGCAAGGTCCAGGATTTAATGAGCCCCTAAATTATAGAATCACGTCATCCTTTCCAGAAAAAAATAGCAACAGTCTTAAAATAGCCTGCTTTGAGAATGCCATGGCCCACCCACAACAAGCCACCAGAACAACCAACATTTGTCCCTGTCAGCTGTTGACTTGGCATGACAGACCCAAAGAAATAGTGTCACCCCTTGTGTAAGTCTAATGGAGGAAATAATGAGATCTGTTCTCTCTGGGGTCTTGGGACTGGCCAGGTAAAATCACTGTGATCTGAAGCACCGAGGCCTGCCGCTCCACTTCCACCACATATGCTGGCTTCCGGTGACCTGTCGTCGCTCTTTTCTTTGCTCCAGTCGGCTAAGCCACATGCATCAATCATTTAATTTTCTTTGTGCACTTCTAAACACTTTGCACCACACCATTTTCACACATCGTCAAATACACTTCTCATTTAAACAGTACACACTTCAAATATGTAGCTACTCTTTTGTCTCACTTTTAGATGTAATTATTTTGGGTTCTTCGGTTATGGCCATTGCTTCGGGTTATGACAACAATTAATACTACAGTCATACAAAATTAAGATTGTTTAAGGTCTGAAGACCAAGATGACATAATCTACTACAGAGCTACATTCATGCAATTACACACTTCCAATGACACATGCCTCAAAAACAGGAACTAATTAAGGATAAGAGCCACACTTCCCATTAAAAATAGTGTGTTAAAGATTAAGAGCTGAGTCTATTCATGGTAGAAAGCCCAAACGAGAGCAGTCTGTTGGACAGGAAATGAAGAGGCCACAAAAAGTGAAGCCGGAAACTTTAGAAAATGGATGAATCCTTCTGGCTTGTCAACGAATGACGCATTCAAGTCTGCTGAGACATATGACAAATCTCCATGTAATAGATGATACCAAGTGACTGTGCGTACATCAATCTTTTCGACTGACACTTCAAACATTTGAACTATGGCAGTAGAGAAGGTGGCTAACATCATCAGTCAAGCCTGTGACCCGGCCTTCTCAATCACTCTGCCTTGGTCAAGCAACATGTAAAAATGTTTTTACTGTGACAATGTTTGAGCTTAGGCTACTGTGAGCTAAATGTGATGTCATGGTCAAAAGGTCTGGCCAGTGCACAGTATTATTTATAAAATTAAATCAAAAGTTACAGAAAATAAAACTGTATTTTAAGGTGTTGCCTCTCGGCTATCCGCGGACGCCTGTGCTTGTGCCCTTTCGAGAAACAATTAACAATTGCTGAGAGAAAAGATTCTAGTTCTTTCCTGACAGACGTCAAGAGAGCATCTGTCTTGAATTCCAACCTTGCTAGCGGAGCAATCCCCCGCGGATGCGCAGGCCCGCCCAACATGAAGATCACGTGTGGATAGCGCGGTGGCACCAGAGGCCTTCTTGTTCCAAAGAATGAGTAGGGAGTTACACAATGGACAGCCAGACACAATAATCCATCATGCTCCAGGAACCGCGAGGCACAGTGCACTTTGTGTGTGGTGGGGTGGGGTTTTTTATAAAACATGTCATCCGCACAAACCACTTTCTGCTTTGTCCTGCCATCCGGGGAATTTAGCTAAACAGGATTACAACCAATTAGGAGCCTCCCAAAGGATCATTTGTTGCCCCACAATATCCATTTAACATTTTAATCAAGGGTGCACATTGGAAGCCGAGCAGTTCCTGACATTAAATACAGATTAGGTCATATTAGAGCCCCAGAACTCATAAGAACTTATTAGCACTTGCATGTTAAGGGGAAACTATCAAGTGTGCATGGAAGGCAAGGCAACACACACTCAGAGGACACATCATCAACTACATGCAGAGACTGTCCAAAACTGATTACTGACAATAAAAAGGTGTGATCCCCGCATCCTCAAGAAGTTAAGTGCCGATATCACTGCCGACTTCGGAGACCAAAATATTGCTTGCACTCTCACAGTCTCACAAGGAAATGTCGTATGGTGACCAATTTGCGTGGAAGTCGCGGCGACATCCCCGAGAGGAATGGACTTCTCCAAAGTGTGAATGGAGACCTAGAGAAATCATTCATTTTCCCTACGTCAACAGCGTTTACCATGGACGGGTACAATAAAGCTCTCGTCGCCAGAAATGTTTGCCAAGACCTGCTGGGGACTTCAAAAAGCCAACAAACGGTCTTCGGAAAAATGTAGTAAATTCACTGTGACTCGTCCAGTAGACCTCTCTGAGACTTCAGTCGCCATCAGGTTGTCAACTAGTCTCCAGGACAGTGACAAAAGCCCTTAAAACCAGAGCCTTTCGCAGCTGACATTGGGCGAGAGGCAGAGTACACCCTGGACTCAGCGCCAGGCAAATGCTGGGCAATTCCATGCAACAGTTCTCATAAAATATTGTGCTATTAATAGCTTTTTGATGGGCTAAATCAGAAGTGAAGTCTTTGTAAAAGGGTGACTTGTATTAGATTTGACTGCGCAGTACCTAATCAATTGGCTGGAGTTGTGATGCCTACAATAATGGACTACAGTGCAGGAGAGAGTTCGACACAACAGGCAGATCGATGACTTTTAGAAGCTTTTTGGATGAGGCCATGTGTGGCATTTCATTGTGGGGTAGTTGCCGTTCATTAACTCATTCAATCCCAGCCATTTTCACTGGAGCAACCCCCTTCAATCCCAGCATTTTACTGGATTTTGACTGATCTTGCAAGGCCCACAGAATATTTGGTTCTAATGCGATATAAACATGGAGCCTACCAAAATAAAGTTTGGACTCCCTTCTTTCAGCAGATAAAATTTGTTTCTATCTTTTTCCATTCTTCAGTAATCGGCATTACAAAATGGCTAAGTTTCATGAAAATGGCGATTCCTGTGCAAAAAAACGGAGAAAAAGAGCTTTTTGTAAAAGCATGCATTTCAAGCACGTGAGGCACTACTGCCACCTACTGGTCGCTTTTTACATGATTTACAATGCAAACGCCTTATTCTCATTCACAGATTGCATCAGACCCTCCTCCTCTCTATGACGCAAAAAAAGACAGACGTACAAGTGTCGTTGGTAGGCGGGGCCTAATTTTAAAAAGACGTACAAGTACGTCTTGTGGAATGAAAGAGTTAAAAGGATAAATCCATTGTTCCTGTATAACAATGGCAATAGTGTAACCTTGCCCAACAAATAGAAAGCTACTTTTAGTTTGTTAAATAAAGCCAGATTGAAACTACAACTTTGGCTTGGAAAATCATTCCAACTAATGCAGCCATTCAACCCTAATTGGAAATACAAAAGCTTGTTTGAAACCCTAAATCAGGATACAAACTTAAATTTGTAACCATAACCTGAGACCCTCCTTTGAAAGCCTAAGAGTGACGTGAAACTTGTAATTTGCAGCCCGAAGCCTTGAAACTCTTGCTGCAAATCCTACTTTGAAACGCTATCTTGGGTTGAAAAATCTAACACTGCTGCATCAGTGAAACTCTAATTAGAAACCCCAGGTCTTGCTTGAAGCACAGAAACCCTAATTTGAAACCCCAACACAGACGGACTGAAAAACCTAAGGCTGTCTTGAAATGTTAATCTTATCTTCAAACCCTACTTTGAAACCCCAATCTTAGTTTGAAACACGAAAGCCCTTCCAACTCTTCTAGTACACGTTGGCAGGATGTGCTCCTCCTCACCGTGCCAAGCTTGAAAAAAAACGGCATGTAGAAAAGCTGAAATGAATTGAACTTCATTCAGATGAAAAAAAAAGCAACGAGTATGAGCAGCAAGTCGGCTTGATTTGGACAAATGATTGAGCTTACTTCCTCATTTCAAGCCGCATTGTGTCCAACTTTCATGAAGTTAAAATCAATTTTCGGCTTTGGCCGGCAGCACGTGGAAGGCTTTGCATGCGACTTTGATGTCTGATGTGCAATGAAACGCTGATTTTTTTCTCCCCCCCCCCTCAATTTTGCTGCTATAGATGGCAAATTTCCCCAGTGTGGGACAAATAAATGTTATCTTATCTGACCTTAACGCTGCATCACTCGAGCAGCAATCCTTTCTGTTAGTCAACTTGCTGATGCGCCCTATGGAGAACTCTGTCTGCCGGGTGCAATGTGACTTGCATCAGGCTGTGGAAAATTCTCACTGTACAGAATGTAAAGACTAGATCAAGCAACTTAAGAGATGATTTGATCACATTTTGGGCCGCACTCTTTGCTCGCTTTGTGCTCCTTAACTTGCTAAGACATTTGGAAAGTGTCCTTTGTTACCTAAAAGGCGCCTTGTAATGCTCAGTGGAAACCTTAACTTGAAACACCAACTCTGTCTTGAAATCCTAATTTGAAATTCCAACATATACCCTTACCCCTAACTCAGGAATGAAACCTTACCTTGAAACCCGAACACTCCTTTGAAACCCAAATCCTGTCTGGAAAGACTCTCCCAGTATTGAAACCCTAACTTGAAGCACTAATCCACGATTAAAACCCAAATTTCAATTAGGGGGTCACGACTGATATTGACATCGGCTATCGGTCCGATATCAGCCAACAAAACAGTAACAGATTATATCGATCTGTATCCAAAAGCTCATATACAACCTGTACATTCCAGACTCCGGTCTCACCATATACTCAAAGTAAAAAAATATATATTTTGGGTGTACTACAGTTAAAACTTGAATTGTTATTTTGCACTTCAGAGTATAATTTGTTTGTATTGACTTTATTAAGGTTAATTCTCTGTGTCCTTTCCTTTATTTTGTATCTATTTTATTCAAGTGCAGTACATTCTCTTGTTTGAGGTTAAATTTATGTAACCGAAATATTAAGAAAAAATGGCTCATACTTCCTCATGCCTTGTTCTTTGTTTGAAGAGTATCACTGGATCAAGTCTCATCTAACATCCATCCATTCATCCATGCATGCATTATCCGAACCACTTATTCTCACAACTATGAAATCATGTATCATTCCTGCTGATATAATATCAATCAGGCCCCAATATCGGTATTGCAAATGGAAAAATTTGTATCGGGACACCCCTAAATATAACTATAACCATGGTTTGAAACCATCAAACTATTCTTTTAAGCCACATTTTGAAGTGCTAATCCTGGCTTGAAAGGGCGGCCCGGTGAACCAGTGGTTAGCGCGTCGACCTCGCAGTGCAGAGGTGCAGGGTTCAATTCCAGGTAACGGCCTTCCTGTGTGGAGTTTGCATGTTCTCCCCGGACTTGCGTGGGTTTTCTCCGGGTACTCCGGTTTCTTCCCACATTCCAAAAACATGCGTGGTAGGCTGATTGAACACTTCAAACTGTCCCTTGGTGTGAGTGTGAGAGTGGATTGTTGTTTGTCTCCGTGTGCCCTGCGATTGGCTGGCAGCTGGTTCAGGGTATCTACTGCCCGAAGACAGCTGGGATAGGCTCAAGCACCCCCCGCGACCCTTGTGAGGATAAGCAGATCGGAAAATGGATGGATGGATGGATAATCCTGACTTGAATCAGAAATTTGAAACCCTAACCCTTGTCTAAAACTGTAACTCTGGCTTAAAACTAGGCCTGGGTTAAAAAAGAAATCTATTCATAAATCAAATTGTTTTTGCCTTTTCACAGCCCAATGTTGATTCATAAAACCATAAATCGATCCTTTCGTGATGTCTTTTTCACAAAATTCATGTGACATGATACGTCATGCAAGACCTCATCACTACGTGAGTGTAGCGTACTAAAACAACATGGCAGAAGCAACAAAATCAGAGCCAACAAACAGGAACCCCAACTCCCTCCAATTTCACTTGGTTACTACTTCTTCGGCAAGCCCCCTCGCTGCCCATCTTTCAAACCCGCCTCAAAACTCACTTGTATTCTTTGGCATTTGACTCAGCATGACTCAGATTTGATCTTAGTTTTACTGTTTGGTGCCTCCCAACATCTTTGTTACTGATTATTGCTTTATTGTTGTATATATGTTAGTTGCTCCATGTACAGCACTTTGTATGCAACAATGGCTGTTTGAAAGTGCTCGACAAATACAGTTGAGTTGAGTTGAGTTCTTATCTACAAAAAAGGTAAGAACGGCAAATACTGACAGGCAGAACAATTCAATGCTCTTCCACTAGATGGCAAAAGGTATAGAACTAATCTGTGTCGCAACCTTTGAACATTTTTGTTTGATGGTGTGCATCGTGCTGTGAGAATTTTCAAAAATAAACTACACTGTATGCCTTGGCTCAATAAATGTTTGGGCAACATGATGCCATCAAGAAACACACGATGACGAAAACTCACCATATGCTCCTTGCCTTGGAGAAGGTCTTGTCCACCCTGGAAATAAACACATACATGGACAGCGATTACAAACAAGCATAACTGGCAGCTCATGAGTGATGCATACAGTGAGAAGAACCCAAGCCCCACATCAAGACACCATAGCTTCAGAGTCATACATTTTCCTGCATTACCTGCTGTATGTATGATAAGCGTGGAAGAAAGCTGCCTGTGCTGTGCACTGAATACAGTAGGCCGGGTTAGCCTGAAATAAATGTGGCCATCTGTTGAAGCCGTGTTACCATCCCCAAGTATGACAGGGTTGCTCCTTGTGTCGGTTTTAATGCATGCTCTAAACTGCTGACAATGACCGCAATGCTGGCATGTGTCCTTAAATCACTCACTCGCAACACTGACAGCAAGAGCGCCTTCTCTCAAGACAATAGAGGGTGCTGTGCTCACATGACACACTTGACTTGCTGCAAGGGCCAATTTCACATTAACTTTCATTTACTGAACACAGTCAAAGCAATCCAAGAGTGTAGGTAAAGATGGGCAACACTACCAATCAGAGGTTTGACCCCCCACCCCCAAAAACAAAAACAAAAATTAAGTCAAGCAGTTCAAGGCCAATTAATAGTTTGAAATTATAAAATCTAAAATAAGTAATGATGAGTTGCAAGAGGGGGAACAAAAAAGGTCAGGTTACCCCAAAAATAATGAAGATTTCAGAATTAAGCAAAAACGTTATTGATCCCAGACAGGCAATTCAGCTGACAGTCGCCGGTTCAATACAAGTACAAGAATCAATCGTTAGACATATAAATTGGATGAGAACAAATAACACTCAACTCTCAGTTGTCAGTGAATCACTCGAACTAATGGTTTCCCCAGATACTTTGTTTGGATAAAATGCAAAATATTTTAAATATTGCAACAAGGAAACAGAATGAATAAATACAATGACAATATCCATCGATGCATTATCTGAACCGTATTATCCTCACGATGGTCGCGGGGTGTGCTGGAGTCTATCCCAGCTGTCTTAGGGCAGTAGGCTGGGGACACCCTGAACTGGTTGCCAGCCAATCGCAGGGCACACATAGACAAAGCAAAATTTGTGCTTACAATCACATCTAGTGACCCCTCTTTCTCTTTTTTTTTTTAAACGGAAAACTCAGAGTTTCTCATTTTAGGGTGGAAAGACCCTGAGTTATCACTAAACCTGCTTTGTGAAACGGACCTCTGCTCATCAGATGTACAATAGCGTCAAAGCTACTCCATGTATGAACTAGTCCACAGTTCATGGATTCGCACCACAGCTCGCTGATGCTGCAAACGCATGGAACACACAATGTTTAGTTTGTCGGGACTCATATGGCATTGTGCAAATACTCCACATGTAGAATAGAATTAACATGGTTTTGCTGCCCCGCCTGACGATGGCGATGCATAACTGCAGGTGATCAGGGGTTCAAATCTTCAGTTACCAATAATGTGGACAGAAACAAAAGCTCCTGGAAGACGTGTAATTCTGATTTTGAGTCAAATCAGTGTTTAATCTATCGTACATGGAGGGATTTTTTTTTTTTTTTTTGTAATTGTGGCCACAAAATAGATACAACGTGAACACCAAACGACGAGCAAAATAATAATTTGTGGCAGCCCTAATAAACTACATACAGTATATGCCGTAGTGACCAACATTAAATTACAGTAGCAGGTTTAAGCATTGATCACTAACGCAGCAAAGATTTCCTTCCTAAAAAGTATATTTAATATTATTGTCAATCACTGTAACAATATGCACGGTTGGAACATTAACGCAGCGAACACAGATTGCACAGAAAATAAAATTCCTCAAATGTCTCAAAGCAAACATTTTTAAATGATTAAACAAAGTAAAAAGTTGTAGCCATGCAACGTGAGGCACTCTTTAAACATTTAATTCAGTTATTCTTTACTGAACCACCAGAGGGAGCCGATATTACACCACTTGCTGAACCATTGTTGTTGTTTTATACAAAATTGTTCTCATGTGACCCTCCAACTACACCAGACTGATCTATTTTTTTGAGGAAAAATCATCAAGGGGCTACCATAAAAATATTTGTCCCCCCCAAAACTTTCAAACCAAAATTTTGCCACTGCATGTAATACAAGTGAAGTGAGTGTTAGCACTTCCAAAACACGTGCGCGTGCACGCACGCACACACACGCACGCAAACACACACACACACACACACACACACACACACACACACACACACACACAAGGTTCTGTCCCACATTTTTGAGGGAATAACAGCAAAATCTCATTTGCTGCTTAAGTTTCTTGGCATTCCTGCCAATTGACTCGACCAATCCAGGACATTTTCATTAAAACGAGCCCCTTGGTCAAACACTCGATGTACATAAGACCTCCTTGTCCAAACAGTGAAACATACGAGGCTCCAAAGTGTCACAAGGTCATAAAGAATCCGAAAGTTTCCTGCCATGACATCATGGGGTGTGTGACATGATCTTAATAAGCCGTTTCATCACACATTGCTATTCTGCACTCCAAACAAAACAGACATTTTCCAAGTAATCTTCAGCGCACTCAGTACTCCGTACTGACAAGACTTATGTAGTAGAGCAACAACATGTTGAAGTTCCGTCTGGGCTATTTGTCAACCAAATTGTAAAACACTGCTAAATATGTTAAAGATTTCATTTTATTCAAATATGATGATAGACATTTTTAATTGAGTCTCACTGCTATTAATAATGCAAAGATTTGGAAACATAAGGCTGTAAAGCATGACAGCAAGCACAGTGCCACACCACTGACCAAAACAACAGTTTAATCAACTCGACGGATGACCACTTTGAACTCAAGCGGAGTTCATCCATTTCGCAGAACATAATTTGCAGGCGGCAAAAAAAGTGATTTCATCCGTGTTTACCTCAAGTATCTCTACAGAGCAGACATGAAGGTCCAGACATGTCAGCCTGGCAAAGTGGCTGTCGTATCATAGCATTTTTTACTGTCTCATTATGAGTAAAAATGTAAATTATTAGCACTGAGTTAGAGCTATTTATATTTTCATTTTATTCAAATATGATGATAGACATTTTTAATTGAGTCTCACTGCTATTAATAATGCAAAGATTTGGAAACATAAGGCTGTAAAGCATGACAGCAAGCACAGTGCCACACCACTGACCAAAACAACAGTTTAATCAACTCGACGGATGACCACTTTGAACTCAAGCGGAGTTCATCCATTTCGCAGAACATAATTTGCAGGCGGCAAAAAAAGTGATTTCATCCGTGTTTACCTCAAGTATCTCTACAGAGCAGACATGAAGGTCCAGACATGTCAGCCTGGCAAAGTGGCTGTCGTATCATAGCATTTTTTACTGTCTCATTATGAGTAAAAATGTAAATTATTAGCACTGAGTTAGAGCTATTTATATAAATACATAGATACATATATACACATATATATATATATATATATATATACACATATGCATATACAGATATATACATATACATACATACATATATACACACACACACACACACACACACACACACACACACACACACACACACACACACACACACACACACACGATTCGCTC
>NW_017805075.1:271007-280213 GCF_001891065.2 Hippocampus comes | reverse complement strand
GGTTGGGATCGCCCTCAGTGCTGCATTCACACTTTCCATGAGACTTTCAGGTGGTACTTCACATAGTCGTTGTAATCGGTTTCTAGGTTGCCCAGCTTTCATTCTCGCCATGATCTTAGCTTTCAGGTCAGTTGCTGCCTCTGATCTGGCAGCCTGGGGCCCTTCACCGTGGACCCTGCGTTGTACCTCGTCAATCTCAAGTTGTGACAGCAATTGCCGTTTGTGGATGTTGGAACACTGAGCTACTAGTTGTTTCGTGGTCAACCGTGACTGTGGGGTTCGAAGTAACCATTCAGACCGCATTCTCTGCATGTAACCCCTCTGACTAGGGTTGCTTGAGTAGTAGCATTCCAACAGAGCCATGTTATCGCATCTCGCCCATCTCCGCTTTGTTCCAGTAGCCCATTTTTCATCAAGGTACTCTGGTTCCCCAGCACCTGACGCAGACCTTGTTTGGCCGGGCGACGTCTGAGCCGGCATGTCATTCATTTTATTGTATTATCTTGCCCAAGGACCCACACTGGATGGTGTTATGTGCTCATTTTTTGCCCCAAGCGGGATTCGAACCACCGTCTCCCGTACGCCAAACCGATGCCTTACCAACTGAGCTATCCAGCCGCTATATATATATATACACACAGTATATATATATACACACACATAGAGCTGTCCTGTGTGGAGTTTGCATGTTCATCCCGCGTGGGTTTTCTCCGAGTATTCCGGTTTCCTTCCACATTCCAAAAACATGCATGGGTGGTCTCAAACTTGCGGCCCGCAAGTCGAACTGCAGCCTGTGGGATGACAATTTGTGGCACCCATCTTAATATGAAAGATTGATGTTCGTGCGGCCCGCAAGTTTGATATAATATACTGTGTCAAACCGTCCCCTCACATGATATCATATCAGTGTCAGTCATAGTGCGCGCACGCACGCACGCACACAAACACACGCACACATACATGCACGCACGCACGCGCGCGCACGCACACACGCACGCGCACGCACACACACACACACACACACACACACACACACACACACACACACACACACACACACACACACACACACTCCTCACTGTGTTGTGAGCGGAACTTAACAAACCTACCAATCACGGTGGGGTATATGACTCTCGAGGGCGAGACATCTACCGGACTTGTTCTCAGCGCATCGGTGAAACACTGACACTGAAACACCTTCACAAAGTGGAATTACAGTATATAGATTACACAGCCCCAAACATGTCTTTTTCAAAGCCCGCAGTGAAGAGAAAGGTTGTTGATGAGCACAGACAATTTCAGGAAAAGTGGGAAATGCAGTATTTCTTTGTTGAGCACAGGGGCACCCCGATGTGTTTTATTTTCACAGAGAAAGTGCACCAGGAATACAATTTGAAACATCATTATACAACGAGATATGCGGAGGAGTATGCAAAATACCAGGGAGAAGAGAGAACCAACCGAGTTGCCAGTCTTAAAACACGCTGACTGAGGCAACCAGATTTCAGCAACCAAAGAAAATACCGCAGTCGAAGCGAGCTCTGTGGTGATGATTACGAAAAGCGGGAAAGCCATTCACAGAAGGTGAATTTGTCAAAAAGTGCACATTACAGGCTGCATGTATTGTCTCTCCAGAAAAGAAAGGTCAGTTTAGCAACATCAGCCTTTCTGCCAACTCTGTGGCAGAGCGCATTTCTGACCTTTCAAATGACATTTATGATCAACTACGTGAGAAAGAAAAATGTTTCGTGTATATTCAGTCGCTCTTGATGAGACCACAGACATCATCGACAGTGCCCAGCTTGCAATGTATGTCCGTGATGTTGATGACAATTTTGAAGTGATGGAGGAGTTGCTCACAGTAAATCCAATTCATGGCCAGACCACCGCGCAGGAGATATTTCACCAGCTTTCTGATGCCATTGAGAATGCCGGTTTGCCATGGAAGAGGTTTGTTGAAATAACAACCGATAGAGCTTCATCAGCTCGACTCTGAGTCCCTCCCAGATGACCGAGCTTCTCGCCTTGTCTCTAAGGGAGAGCCCGGACACCCTGCAGAGAAAACCCATTTCAGTCGCTTGTATACGGGATCTTGTTCTTTCAGTCACAGCCCACAGCTCGTGACCATAGGTGAGAGTAGGAACGTACATCGACCGGTAAATTGAGAACTTCGCCTCTCGGCTCAGCTCCCTCTTCATCACGACGGATCAATACAGAGTCCGCATCACAGTAGACGCTGCACCGATGCACCTCTCGATCTCACGCTCCATTCCACCCTCACTCGTGAACGAGACCCCAAGATACTTAAACTCCTCCAGTTGAGGCAGGATCTCATCCGCGATCTGGAGAGGGCACGCCAACGTTTTCCGACTGAGGGCCATGGTCTCAGATTTGGAAGTAAGAGATGCAATACTAAGGTCTCCAAAGCGGCCCCTCTCATATACATACAAAAGTGAAAACAAAGTAAAAATCCTAAATTTTGCTAACCCTGATTCAGACACGATAATAATGTAATATTACTAAATACCTTTAAATGACACGAACTTGCAATGTCTTACCTTGTGGAAGTAACTTGTCTAACACTGGCCCTCATTATTCATGTATTTTTTTTTTTTGGTCTTTCTTGTTTCCTGTCTGTTATACATAAAGAGTCTGTTTGATATGCTACGATGGAGAAATGTAGGTTCGAACAAATGTGCATGTGGTTCATGTGTGATATTTGCACAGTGCAAACAGTGTGCGTTGCCTGCTTTTCGCTTGAAAAAAAGTAGATCAACTTGATGAACTGGTTCATTTGTGTCAAAGGGGGGAAGAAATATTGCTTCTCGCTCTCTCTCCCCTCTCGACTCGTGATCAAACATGAGCCTGTTTCCATGGACACAATATCAGGAAACTCTGGGCCAGCACTTCTCAAACTGGTGTCCCCCGTAAAGCCATTTTCACTTCATGCGAAACAACACTGCAAAAAGCCAGAGAGGCTAAGCTAATAGCATTGGTGTTGTGCAGTTATAACAATGTCTAATTGAACACAAACAGCGCAGCAACAAATCAGGCAGACAATGCAACAATACCCACAGGCATATACAGTATTCTTTATCCTTTTCCAAAAAGCCATCATATAACTGCAGCTGACTGAGGCCTGTCTCCGTGTATAGACGCACGCGCACACCAGAAGGAGCAGCACAATGTCCACTGAATAGAAGTAAAACAATGTTTCCTTATATTGCATTTCAATACCGTATTATTTTATAAAGTGCAATTTGATAGAGTGCTATTTTTCCTCATTTAACCAAAAACATATTAGAAAAATCTGCGGATTTTGTTTTTGAGAGATCTGAATGGATTGACAGCATTTCCGTTCATTTCAACAAGAGTGATGATTTCAGACACACACACACACACACACACACACACACACACACACACACACACACACACACACACACACGCAAACACACCCTTGACATATTTGACATTACGACATCTATCTTGAAAATAGGAAACTTTTGAATTCCTGTGGTCCTTCTCTTTAACTGGCATTCAGATTATGAGGTGACGTGAAAGCTGTGTCCCTGGTCCTTAAAAGTCGGAAGTCCCCTCTCCGTCCAATTCAACGTAAGAGCAACTTTCAAGGTTCTGTTTCCCGCTTCACATGTCCAGTGAGCTGTGATATGTTATCAATTCAGCAACATAGTTTCTTGCAAAATAGGTCAACAGGCTCCTGAATAAATCATCTTAAAGCAAACAAGTGTGTTGTTCATCTCGCAATCAGCTGTGCTGACTTGGCCTGGAGGCAACATTCTAAATGTGAATTTCAAGTGGTAGTCCAAATGCAAGCCGCGTGAGACAAACACATCATTCAGTCAATCATTTTCAAAAGCACCTCGAGATAGTGTTTCACATTTCGCACAACCATGAGATCCTCCAGAAATTTAAAGCATTCATCTCAAGTCAACAAGCTGGACTTTTTTTTCTGACTATTGATTGCCGGGCTTTGTCACAACAAAATGAGGACGCAAAACCTGTTGGCTGCATTTACTTTGGTTTCAAAACCGGCATTAAGTGAAGCTGTGAAAAATATATATAGACGACTCATAAGGGCCGCCTTGACCTACTGATAGGCCCTGGGGCTAACCCTCAAATATAGGCCCCACGCCCCAACCCTGAGATGCTCAACTCATTTTTTCAACATTGACAAACAGATCAGCAGGCATATTTTTGCATTTCCTCAATTTTAACAAATACAATAGCCAACAAATCAGAACTGTGACACATTCTTCTTTTCATAAACTAACAGTCATATTTTCAATCACTTCTATGAGTAGAAAAATATATTTAAGCAGTATTGAACTGACAAAACAAACAACTACACTTAACCAAATTAGCAGACGTAGTGCGGTCTTGGGCCTTTGATACTTGCTCAGATCAAAATACATTTTAAAAAGTAATAAATAGCGTACAAAAGATGACAGGGCGACAGACGTTGGCATCACGCATCCTATAATTCCCAGCGCCAAATGTGAACGTTGCCATTTTGGCAGGGTAAAGAATGTGTCTCTAACTTGAGCAATCGCAACACTTTGACAATGGTAGAAAGTTGTTTTGTGCACCACAACAAGAGGGGGCAAAAGAAAGGGCGAGTATTCGACAGGCGACCAAAAGTAGAACAAATTAAATTGTAGCACATGGCTCCTCAGACCTGAGGGGTCACTCTCCAGCACTGAGGTTGCAGAGAGCGAGCGCCCCATCCGGCCGGGGTGCCCGTTCTACAGCGAGACCGCGATGCCACACGAGGCCACATGCCGTGGTTCTCACACGCTCCGAGCGAGGCCGTCCAATCCCGGCTGGTCTTCACTCCGCACGGCAATGGTGGCAGCCACCATAGCGGCAGGCGCGGGCAAACGTGTGGAGCCAGTATGCTTGTCTCAAAGATGAAAGCCATGCAATTCTGAGTACACAAGGCCCGTAAACTCAACTTTGAAACTTTCCAAGCGTTTGTACGATCGCAAGGACTAAGCAGACTTCTCCCATCTGCCGTCGTGATAGTTGGAAAAGCACTCCTGGTGCATCTGTGATATCCAAGCTATTAACATTGCACATGTCTCTCATGATGTACTTTTCATCAAAGTGAGATGTGAATTCACTTGGACAGGATATTGACTGATAAACCGCCACCATTACAATCCTGTCAGCTTGGCTGCATCAACAAATGCAAGCTGGGATCAGTCATGAGAGTTAATCGTAGATCGATCTAAAGAAATAAAATAAAAAAAAAATCACCAGATCACCAAGGTTTGTTACAGGCTTCCTTTCTGGAAGAATAATGTGTACTAAATATAGAGACTAGTGTTACTTGTGTACAACTAGCATCGGCCATTTGTTTGGCCAATTTGGGCCGGCTGATTGATCGGTTGGGCCTTATTCATTTTTATGCTTCACAAAATCATGTTGTGCGCCGGGATAAAACTGCTTGTAGGCCTGATTCGGGCCGCGAGCTGTATATTTGACATGTTTTATCGCATTTAGCGGACACGCCACAGCGTTTAAAAGTGGAGATTTTTCACGGTTTTAAAGCCCTCATTTAGTATACTCAGCAATATTTCAATAAACTTTGGCAAGTTTGTTCCCAACACTCTTCTCTGTGCTGTGGCAAATTTAGAAGACTTTTAAAGGGACTTTAAAAGATCTACAGTCAAAATCCCAAAGTGTTTTGACTGCATGCGACATGTTCAAATGAAAATAACCCACGCAAATACGAACTACTTTTTTATTCATGACTGAGAATCCAACATACAGTCGATACCGTCAGCACACAGAAGGAAAACAAGCCTGAACTGTACAAGAGACTGAATGAGCCTTTTGACAAACGCGTGTGTCAAATAGCTGAGTGTTCTCATTTAGCTCCACTACAAGTTCTAGTACAGTATGCGAATCTGCACACACGCATACACACGCGCACACGCACACACACACACACACACACACACACACACACACACACACACACACACACACACGTCAAAGAGCCATCCATCAGCAAAATCACAACAAACAAACTCATTATGCGGCCATTCACGCGGCAGGTATCAGATGTGATGGTCAATATTGATACGGTGCATTCATATAGACATACATCAGAAAGCATTTAAACGTCTGACAGCGTTAAAAAAAGAAAACACTAGTATTGTTGTTTCAAATCCATATTACTCCTTTCATGAATACTTTCCTAAAACAAGCGTATTTCATTACTTTAACATGAAAGTAGTGGTGGCTTTTTGTGCGCATCAAACTGTTTTTCTTTTGTGCCAAGAAATCCAAATAATTATTTGACACGCTTGACAGTGAAAATGTATTTTTGACTTTTGTGCTAAAGTACATTTCATGTGTGTATTTTTTTTCTTTTACTTAAGTACATGAGTTGAATCAGTTCGTCCACTTTCACTGGTCTTTTCTAGTATCTCTACTTTAGTACAGCGTCTCAAAATAAATATACATTAGCTGTCAGAAAAAAAAAATATTGTGTAACATGATGATGTAAGGAAATACGTTTAGAGCACAGTTACAATATTTCAGAGATGTGAGAACCTCCCTTGCTGTAGGGAAAGCAAATCATCCCATTTTATCTTGTGATACACTGTCATATAACACAAAGGATTACTGTATAATCGAATGCCACCTAATTAGCAGCATGAAAAAGATCTGAATCTGGCCCAGTGTCTTGTTCATCGGCAGATGGCTTGAAAAGCATCGAAGCGCGTAAATATGCAAGGTGGACTGCCCGAGTAGGCGCTTAAGAGCCCTCCGCTCGGCCTCCATCTCCTGTTTGTTTTGCCTCTGCCCTTGGAAAAGCACTTGAATGGCCTCCTGTCCTCAAGTAGCCCTGCCTCGCAGTCTAATCAACTTTTGTCATGCAAAAAAAAGAAAAGACCCCCCCCCCAACACACACACATTCATCCACCCTTCCATTGCTAGTACAATAAGTGTCGACCGGAGGACATCAAATCTCTCTCAACAACAGCCGCCCATCTTTTCTTTCATACAGAAAGCTCATACGAACTTAGTGACTTTTGAATGTGAGTCGAGTACGTTTATTTTGAGACAGCTACAACATACAAAACAGCAGCGATTTGGTGGAATGGCTCTAAAGGTAAAATCATTTCTCGTAAAAACAGGTCAGATTTGATTTTTTTTTGTTGTTTTTTTCAATATATTTTGGCTTACTTTAAGAAAAGTCATCCTTCAATGTAAATCTTTTACATGCAAGGATATCTTTTAATTGCTGTCAGATGTCAAAACAGTCAAAAAGTAGAACAAATTTGACCAAAGAAGTGTGTATGGGTTAAAAAAAAAAAGTGTTTTTTTTTTTTTTTTGGCATTTGAATGAGACAAAATTCTTCCTGTGCGTCGTCATGACGCCAAGCATGACATTGTTGATATCGCCTGACGATGTTCCCCTCCCCGCGGCCACAGATCGAGCATTGTGCTCTTCTGAGGACAACGCTCGTCCGTCTATTTAGTTCACCAGCAAGTGCGCATGAGGGGATGAGCAATAGAGCATACACTGTAAACTCTTATCGTGCAGGCATGTGACCGGCTTGATTCCGCATTGCATTAAAATATCCCAAACTGGGACTCGCAACTAATACTGTGATTGCAGGCGACATTTGTGCTAAAAAGTAGAAAATGCAAGTGCACAAATGGCCTCAGAATCAGTGTCTCAGTCATGCTTTCCATTTTCAATGGGCAATCCAAAATGAAAAAACGGAAAAGTTACTGTTTTTTACTGGTCAACTGGATGGAGATAAACGTGAGTCTGAAAGCTAATCTATTTTTAACTTTGTCGCGTGAGCAGAATGCCTTTGCGCTGGCAGGTGGACCTTCCGCCTCTACACCCTCGACCATTCAATAGCGTTTGTGTAATTTTGTGATTGGCTGGTAAAAAGGCAGAAAACCTTTTCACTTTACTTATTTATTTATTCTTTAAATGTTTCTCAGCGTTTTTTTAAATAAAATTTATGAGATTATAATTATTTGTTTTACCCACTGCATTTCAACAGGCGTCACTTGTACATGGATTTTAGCTTTGTGGACCGGGCCAGTCCCTATGCCCGACGGGGGTCGACTGTAGATTAAATATACAAGTTGCTTAAAGAGATATATCGCTCCCTCTACTTGATCAAATATATTAAGAGTTTTTCGAGTTAATTGTTCGAAAATAAACTAAAACATTTAATGCATCTCTCAGTTGCAGTTTACTGCCAAATTAGGCAAAAAATATAGTTATACCTTGTGTATTTAAAATAAACACACATTTTGGCTCTTTACTCTGCTATCTCAATGTTAAGGTTAAAAATCATCTATGTTGTAGTGCTTTAACACAATATAACAGTGCGCACGTTCATAATCTTTATCCTCCACGTAGAACTAATTTGTGCCTTACTGATGAGCACACAACGGCTGAGACATCTCAATGAACAGTGCCATATTTTCACGACAATACTGAGCACTGTGTCAAGAGGTGCAGTGTCAGTTACGGGTGCTTTTTCCATATTTAAAACATACACGAGACGCAATGCATTAATGGACACGGGCATGGTAAAACGTACGCTAGCTTAAAAAAAATACAGTAGCATGCATGCACGTAGCGTATGTTTTTAAAAAGGCAGAGGGAGCAAAACTGAGTTTGGTTGTACTTTATTGAGGTCTTTAACAATGTACTCATGTTATTTTTTTATCAATCCTCATCCACAAATCCATCAAAGTCCTAATCTTCTATATTCGAAATGAACAGCTGGGCAAGTTCTCCATCAAACAAGCCAGGTTCCCTTGCGTCTTTGTCAGAGTCTGTCTCGTTGCCGTGCGGCACCTCAAAAATGATGCCACCTTTTGCGAAAGCTCGAACAACAGTGCAAACAGACACGTTCGCCCCAGCATCCACAATCCATTCAGAAATTGTGGCGTTACTCGCCCAGCGCTGCCTCCCACTTTTAGTTAAGGTGTGTTCGGCATCATTCCCGCACCGCTCGCAACTTCACTTAGAACTCCCTGTTCACACTGATGTCCAGCAGTTGTAGTTCCTTTGTCAAACTTCCCAGAATGATGGCAAGGTCAGAGTTCATTTGCTGCATTTGTTTTTTTCACAGCAGCTGTGAGATGGCCGTGCATGGGCTTAAAGATCAACAGGGATGGTGTGTGTGTGTGTGTGT
>NW_017805075.1:246509-270989 GCF_001891065.2 Hippocampus comes | reverse complement strand
TATATATATATATATATATATATATATATATATGGCATATGTCTGTGTTTTTCTGCCCCAAGGTGACCAGACCAGGCACAATGCCCATTCACTTTTTAAACTCAATTTTATTGTCATTCCTGACTACATACATCAAATGCATTATTATGGGTGTTCATAGGAAGACTTCAAGTACAACTGGATAGTGAACATAAACACATTTCCAAATGCATTAAATAGGCACAGATAAATTAGTGCACCTGTTCACTTTCTGTAAAAACTGAATCATGAGTGTCCAGTCGAAGCTTGTGGCACACACCTGTTTACTTGGCTTGAATTTGCAGTACAAGCAGAGAAGCAGCAAAATATCATTAATAAAACTCAACTTTACAAAGCATGTTTCCAAATCAAGAGTGGCCCATTAATTCATCTGGGTTGAAGCATCAAAAAACTCAAGTCAAGTAGAACGTTATTGTCAAATGCGCTGTATGTGCAACATACAGCACAGATGAAATTTCTTCCCCTCAACCAGACAACAAGACAGCACGAGGAGCTGTTTAGTCGTCATTAAACTGCAGTGATAAATACGATGACAATCCAAAACATGGAGCCGCACACGCATGCACACAAACGAGAATGTGCAAAGTCATCAAACCCGGAGTCAGTCCGAGCTACAAAACCAAACACGTTCTATCACGCGTTCGTATCATCACGTGCTTCAGGAGAGCGAACTCGACCCTTACCCTCCATAGGCTCCAAAAGTGAAACTCCTCTTTCTTTGCGGCATACCTGCTGTGACTGAGTCCACCGAGAGCTGAATGGACTCGTCACTTTATTCTGACGGAGCTTGTGTGCGTGTTCGTCCACTGCCCCCAACTGCCTCTTCTTTGCTTACACGCCTCCTTCACAAACAGGGAGGGAAAGACAGAGGATGAGGGGCATGGAATAGGGGGTGCTGACAACGTCAGTCTCCTGCGAACCGCAAAGTGTAGTGGCATACAGGCGTACCCTTTTGGTGGGCGTTCCTAAATGTGTATAGGAAAATGAATGAATTTATTCCCAGCAGTCACCTATGTGTATTTCGTCTCTGCTTCCAAGACGTGAATGTTGTTTATTTGTTTATTTTCTCCAATCAGATTTCAGACTGTAAGTTTTGCCATGTGAAAGCAATCGACTACAATGGACAGTTTCTTTAACCAATCAGATTTTAAATTCTTCACAGGGCCATGACGTCGGCATTTTCCACCCTTTGATTGGTTGGTGGGAGCAGGTGTCATTACAGCCGAGTTGGAGTAGCAAAACACGTCATTGTGGCATTTTAAATTCATGATGTACAGAGAGAGAGTTAAATCGAACCACAAGCCAGTCTTTTTCTTATTTGTTTTTAAAATGTTTTTGAAAACAGTTTCCTGTCGATACATGTGTGTCCACAGTCACACAAACGCTGAAATTACCCAACACTTTCTTCTGTACACAGTGGATTTAAGAACATGTGTTGCAGTATTCTCCATCTCCACTTGTTGCTGATGGTGAGAAGCAAAAGATATTTCTGGAAAAGCATTGTCATGCTCAGAAGGTTCTGCAATACTCACCTGGTAATCTGTCATTGTTATTGTAAATAATGCCACGTGATAACTGACATGTCTTTGTCTCCCATGATCCGGGATGGGTTATGGTGCTGTGATAAAAAATAAAAATTGTTTCAATATTTTTTATTGGGTAGATTTATCAGCATTTTTGAATACATATATTTTCTGAGGTGATAAAAGAAAAGTGCCGTCAATTATATGCAGATTTTCACTATTCGTGGGCCAGCCCGGTCACCCCACACACCACACACACCCCACAACCCACAAATAACAGGGATCCACTGTAGTTTTAAGTTATGATATCACCATTCACGAATGGATGGCAGACATCACTGAGTTGCACTTGCACCAAGTCTACCGTCCTCTTTACTACTTGTACAACGTGAGTAGGCTTAATATTTTGGGTGGATTTGGAATGTGTAGGACAAATATAGAACCTGAATAATATTACAATTTTGAGTAAGTTGATTTTTGTGAAAAAATGCACAAAATGAGTTTTTGCACTTAAAGTTTGTTTACTGTTCAACAGTTTTGTGCCGTCCTGTAATGATCATTTTGATGCACGAGAGCCCTTTGCACTGAGTAAAAAGAAATCACAGTATGTGTTTATTTTTTGATTATTCAAACCCTTTTTTGTTGAAGGCTGGATCTTTTATACAAAGTACAAGCACTAAGCATGAAATATAAAATAAAATATTAAGATACTGTGACGTACAGTACGTCGGTTCAATGAAGAACAGACATTGGCACATTTTGTCCATTGTGGGACCTGCTGGGCTACTTGTTCAGCTCTCTGAAAGACAAACAATCAAACACAAGCACTGTAATCACAGCTTGCCCTGCTCCACACCTGCACACTGAAGAGGAGGGCCACTGAACAACTTTCAAATCTCTTCATGCATTGGCCTCACATTGCTTTCTTTTGTAAGATTTCCCGAACGCAATCACGAAAAAGATTTATGAGGGACAGGATGACCTGTGTCACAGTCACTGATGAAAGCAACAAGTCCCGAAGTCTTGTTTCTTCCTGCTCCTAGACCCCCCTTACAGTTGAAAGTGTGATTTACTTTTAAGATCAGGTGGTGTCAAGGAAAGTGATGGCCATAAGTATGTCAAAAAACAAAATGACAATGTAAGTCAAAGATAATGGCTTTCTAGTTATTCATTCATTTTCATGACATGACTGCAGTCACTGACGACAGTGTATGTTGTTCGTGAGACCGGACGTTTTGATCATTTATTTGTATTTCTTGATGAAATTTTCTTCAGGGTGATTTTTTTGTGACAATGATGTGCTTTTTGGGTCCTGGCCATGAACCAAAGTGCTGAACTGTAAAAACGTGAAAAGCACGCAAAGAGCCGCTTAAAAGGAAGGAGGGTGCTTTCCCCCATCAATATTTATTCTGTATATCAATGAACACACTCCCCATTGCCGTTGTATACTTTCTAAATATTTTCCAGATACTTGAGTGAACAAGACTGCACAGAGAAGCGGATATTTGGAGAGTTTGCGGAGGAAAGGCTGCCGTCCAAATCTGTACAAGTGTGCAAGTATTCAAAAGGCAATTGTGCTTTGAAGTGACTGGAAAGAAACCAGGCCTTAACTCACCTTTAGCTTTCTTTTGTGTCATTATGAAAAATACAACAACAAAAAAATTATGGCTTAGGATCATTTAATAGGATTGCTTGGTCATGTAGTGCTGCTTACTTATTTGTGTGTGGAAACTACCCCACTTTCACATCGTTGAGACAAACTCAGTATGTAGACTAGAAAAAACAGTGTTGAAGAGATGGCTTGTTGCTTTCGCTTTTACCCCAACAGCCGCCACAAACGCATCCGCGCACACACTATTGCCTTTCACAGCGTCTTATTCCAGGTTCTGCATATGATGGTAGGGAAGTACTTTTTACTTTATACTTGACTTGAGTACCATGCTGCCTTGAGATACAAGTTCACATCATTCTGTGTCCATGTTCTGGAATCAAATCAATCACTCATATCACAAATCATCATTGGCTGTAATGAACAGAAATGCCATTGATCTGTTGCAGCGTTTTCAAATGTGTTTTTGAATGAGAAAAATAGCACTCGATAATCTAACATAGAGTAATTACATAATAAAACAGAATGTAAAGAATGTTTGCCTTTTTTTTTTGCTCCTATTGGGCTGCTTCCTTCTTTTGGCCATGTGGAGGCAGTATAATACACACACACACACACACACACACACACACACAAAGGTATGTTTCCTATAACTCTTTACTGCAAAGATCTAGTTCCCTCATGATGGACCATCAGGGGCACAGATAGTGTGCTCTGGTACACACTTCTGGCTGTAATGTACGGTTCTACGAGCGAGCAGGAATTTTCATGAAAGCTGATTAATAGACAGTAGCGGAGTTGCGCTCAGGTTCAGAGCCTTTGCTTGATGATGACAATGTCAGAAACAAAAGAAGAAAACTGTCATGCTAGAAGACAAAATGAATGGCCCAACATAACAAGCTTTATCAAAAAGATCATCACTGAGACGGACAGGCAGGCAGACAGACAGACATCCCTGTGAAGGATCCGCGACAGGCACATAGATGGACAGATAGATAGATGCAGGTTAATAGCGCCCTCCTTTGGACAGCTAGAGAGGAGCTGAAGAGTGCATTCAGCATCAATGGAATGAATGAACCTTTCTTTGCATGAAGTCTAAGCATGATTTGAAAGCATCTCAAGGGGAGTGAATACTAAGGGGTTAATACTGATGCCTTTCAGTGTTTCTCAACTTGGAGTCCGTGGTGCAAGGTGTGATTGCAAAAGGGCCGTGAAATTAAAACATCTCTAAAAAAAAATTTTTTTTAAAAAAAAGAAAAATGCACATTATGACGTTGAATTTCTCAAATGCGTAGGGCTCTAACAAAAATCCTATTCAAGTTTAAAAAATGGTTTCGATTTGTTAAGATGAATAAAATCGCTTCATTTTAAATTCTTTGGATCCTTGAATTGTGTCCTGGACCATTTGTATTGAAACACACACAAATTGTCTTGATGAGAGATGTACACCAGATACAAATCGGTTTGAAAATTATGCTGATGTTTTGTTGTTTCTTTGAATTTGATTAACTTACACCCTTGAATCGAATAGTAGTGAGAATCGTACTGAAGTGTCGTTTGTGGAGAGATGCACACCCCTACAAATGAGACTGCGATCTTTTCCCTACCTAAACTATAGAGGGTAACAGGACTTCTTTTCCTTTCTAATTCCATCTGTTTCACAAGTGTAATTCGTTGTATTGTAATTAGATCTTGCACCCATTTGCACTGTTAAAATGACTGCATGACGGTGTTATTCCAAACATATTCGGAATTCTTTTCAAATGATGAGGCTTTCGCATTTCAGCATCGTAGCATCGTTCATTTCTTAACAATGTGTTCATCGTAATGTAACAGAAAGTTCATATTTGCCTCAAAAAGTAAATGAAGACCAAAAGGCTTGTGGTCTACCTAACCGACAAAATGAGCACCCTAAGACTAAAACTGTGTAATCCAATGAGGAATTAAATGGAGTGGACTATGTGAGTGCTGATGCTGTTGGGAATTCCATGAATCTGTTCCAGCGCGTCAAAAAAAAAAAAAAATCACCAACGTTTCATATTAAGACAAACAGCACTTCATAAAAAACAGTGGTAATCATTCATTCATTCATTTTCCGATCCGCTTTATCCTCACAAGGCTCGCGGAGCCCATCCAGCTGTCTTCAGGCAGTAGGGGGGGGGGCACCCTGAACCGGTTGCCAGCCAATTGCAGGGCACACACACAAACAAACAACCATCCGCGCTCACACTCACACCTGTGGACAATTTTGAGTGTTCAATCAGCCTGCAATGCATGTTTTTGGAATGTGGGAGGTAACCGGAGTACCTGGAAAAAACCCACGCAGGCCCGGTGAGAACATGCAAACTCCACACAGGGAGGCCGGACCTGGAATTGAACCCGGTACCTCTGCATTGTGAGGTCGACACGCTAAGCACTGGACTACCGGGCCGCCCCCTGTGGTAATCAGTATTGACGATTAAACAATTTGACTGAAAGTCTGATATTGCTGCCTACATGTGTTGCTCCACTGTTTATGGTCAAATATGAGTTGCTTGAAGGGTTATAACTCCAAAACTGTCACTGCTCATTACTAGCCCGGCAATGGCGTTTTGTAACATGTGTCAACATAAAGCAAGTGGGGCATACTAAAGAGAAAGTTGTTTGATTGTTTTAAATAGCCCTGTAATTGTAAGCAGGTGTTTGACACCATTCACCTACTGAATGATTCCTGCATCAGGTTTGCCATGCAACGACAAAGGACACAAAAACACCTCACTTTAATTAGTGTCGCATCAAACAAGTACATACATGTACATGCAAGTACAACTCAGTGGGCGAAGGTGAGAAAGAGAATACATTTCGAAGCAGGGGTGACTCATTCAAAAAGCATCAAAGAGAAGATACACTTCAGATCTAATAATCTGTTTGCAGTAGTCCTGCCTAACGTAAACACAAAGACATGAATAATTCAACAGGGAAGGAAATTATGAATAACAGTTCTGCGAATAGAAGAGGGAAAATACGTTTCACCCTGGGATCTTATCATTGCGACAAGCCAACAGAAAAACAGCAAAAATAACGCCGCATAGTCTTTGTTAAAGCCATCAAAGTATGAGCGTGACTCTCAAGATGAGTGACATTTCTCAAACAACAAATAAATGAACTGACATGCAAATGCATTATACAAACAGTCAATGAAAAGACATGATAGGTCCAGGAAATTATTATCTTAATGCCAATCAAACAGTCATAATCAAAAACAGGACATTTTTTCAAATTGACTGTGCAGAAAATGCAAAAAATCTGAATTGATTATGATTCAGTCACTGGTTTGGTCCCTAACATACGTCAGAAATTTTTCAAAGATGTTGACTGTTGTTTTCCAAATTAAAAACAGATTTTTGTCTTATTAGGACTCAAGTCAGTCATTTTGTCATGCAGTCTCTATGCAGGACTGGAAACCTACTGTACTGTTTTTAATCATTAAGTGGCTGAAATTCCGAGGATTTGGCCAATTTTAAGTAGAACGAGGTCTCTAAATGATTAATTGATTATGTCAGTTACTCTTATAATCAATTAGTTGTTGATTAATCATTGCAAAACATTAAGAAGAGAAGAAAAACAACAGATTTCATAAATAAAAGGTTAGTCTCATAATAATACGGATTATATTCTGGAAAAGACACCTTTGTTCTATGAAATACATTCTTGTAAAACTACCTGCTTTTTGTACCTAAAACAAGGACTTTATTGCTGGAAGAATGCACCTTTTATTGAAGAAAAGTAACCAAATACAAAGGATGTCAGATTAATGTGTTACATTTGTTACGTTAATTAACAGAGCTTTTAATTGACCCAATCTGGAGGTCTGCACTATTTTAAGTCACATGACATACGAATTTCTTGTAAGTTATTTTGTGGACCCCCAAGGCTCAGTTTTAGAGCCACTGATCTTGATTAGTACCTCATTTTTCATGTCAGACGCTATGCTATCCACAGCCCCCTGATTGTGTTCATGTTCACACCATCAGGCATTTCTCGTGCAGCAACATGGCTGTGGAGGTGGTCAAAATGGCCTCTACCAACACATCAGACGTCAAAGTGGAGCACGAGGTCACAAAAGTGCAGCGAATTACAGAGCACGAGGTCACAAAAGTGCAGCGAATTACAGAGCCACAATGGCAACTAAGCCGAAGGGGCTCGCAGCATGTTTGGCAATGAAAGAGCGACACGGCCCGCTGGCCTCGCATAAACCCGCCAATAAATAATCCATGGCAAAGCTGCCATTGCATGTGTCCAAGGTCGCTTGCTCACATTCTCAGGGTCCCAGTGCTCGCTATAATCCTTGCATATACTGCACTGTTTTGACAGCAATCAATATACTCTCAATGTTATTCTTCCAGTGAATTATTTTTTGATAATGTGATCCAAATACACAAAAATGGAGGGGGAAAAAATATGCTTTTGTACAAGTGGTACAAAGATTGTCTACACTGAGCCTGTGTCCGGTCAGATTTGACACTTTGACAAAAATTTATTTAATAATCCATCCATTTTCTGATCCACGTATCCTCACAAGAGTTGCGGGGGTGCTGGAGCCTCCCAGCTGTCTTCGGGCAGTAGGCGGGGGACACCCTGAACCAGTTGCCAGCCAGTCGCAGGGCACACAGAGACGAACAACCATCCACGCTCACACTCAGACCTAGGGACAATTTAGAGTGTTCAATCAGCCTGCCATGCATGTTTTTTTTGGAATGTGGGAGGAAACCGAAGTACCCAGAGAAAACCCACGCAGGCCCAGGGAGAACATCCAAACTCCACACACGGAGCTGGAATTGAACCCAGTACCTCTGCACTGTGAGGTCAACACAGGAATCACTGGATCACCGGGCCGCCCAGAATTTAATAGTGTGTGTTAAATTGAGGAAAACTGTGGGAATAGTTGGAATTTTTGAAACTCCACTTTGAAAATTGGATATGTTTCATGGGACAGTGAGGTTTTTTTTAAGAGGGAGCTTGAGACAGTCCCGAAAACTGTCTATGTCACCAGTCCACCAGATTTCTCCAGTGTTCCCACAGAAATGTTGACCTGCTGTGGTCTTTTAAAGGATCAAGGGAATTGATGAAGGAACAATTATCTTTTATTCATGTCGGACAGCCAATCAATATGTTTTGAAAAGATCTGTTGTTCATAGACAATTACTAGAAGTACATATATTATATTGTGTGTTCATGGACAATGAACTGCTTGTGAGGGGTAATAGACACTGACCTGGCACAGCATTGTGACGCCCTTGCACCATGTAATAATAATATCCAAATGTTATTAACAGTGCTTAAACAATGTTTGATGTCTCCCACATAAAGTAGTGCGATGTTTGCAGTTTCACAAGGCTAAAATGAAGTTTTCCCTATGTACGGACCCCAAAAAAAGCACAGAGAAAAAGTTAATTTTTTTAAACTGCTACTGTTTCATTGCTACTGTTTGACAAAGTCATTGTGTGCGCATGTTTCAATGAGTATGCATTCTGTAAGTGTAACTTGAGGAACTGGAAGGACAGGTTGGAAATTACATCAGTCAAAAAGCCAATAGATATTGCGTCGAGAAGAGCAGAGATGTGGATGAAAATAGTCTGAGGGCGTACAGTATAAAAAATAAATACAGTGGCACCTTGAGATAGGACTTTTTTTCAATATTTATATCCATATTTCAAATCATCTTTCCCCAATGAAATGAATGGAAATCCCTTTAATCTATGCCCCCAGCCCCCAAAAAACAACCAAAATGTTTGTTATGTGTTTCTTAATCATAAAAATACCACCCTATACTCTTTACATCAAGAACACATGGAGGAGTAGCATAATAGAATAATGAATAGAATGTAGCGTACGTAACAATTTTTGCTACATTCGTACTTCACTTCAATGGACATTGTGCTTCTCCTTCCGGTGTACACATTTTGGCCACCTTGGGACAGTCTAATACACGCATACTGATATACTGTACATGGAGGCAGCCTTCAGCTACTCAGTTAGCTGCAGTAATATTATTCATTTTTCACTGAGCATGAAGAACATATATCTGTTAGTATTGTTACACTGTCTGCGCACGTGTTGCTCCACCGATTGTGTTTGAATACCTGTCACTTAAAGCCGAATGATCTCCTCACAAAATCACCATGACCCAATCAAGGTGGAATGCGTTCAAAATGGACTTGACTGTTTGACACAAAAGTTCTTGAAGACATGGTGCAACCCCTGAGACAACATTACTTTTATGAAATAATAATAAGAAGAATGAATCATCCCTAATGCTGTCGTGCAGCATCTGATTAATGAGTGCACAACAACTGCCCCGCTGCAGCACACTGACAGAGTCAATTAGTTGCTGACTGCAGGGCCCTTCACCATCATGCTCATCTCATCCCAAAATGGATGGATGTCATGCATAAAGCAAGATATGAAGATCTGTTGATATGACAACAGTAAAGCAAACGTGATACATGCAGACTGGTGTGTCAAAGTCGAGGCCCAGGGGCCAGATCTGGCCCATCACATCTTTTTTTGTGCACCCTTAAAAAAGAACTTAGAGCGCCTCGCTGTTTGCCGCGAGTCGGCACACAGAAAAAGATGGGAAAACGAGTGGGAAAAAAATTCCAATATGACAGCCAATGTGTGGAACGGGACTTTGGACAGCCGTCGTGGCTTTAGAACGACATTGTCACGGTGTGGAAAAGCCCCACGACTACCCGGTTGGGATATATTGCAGCCACACGATTCTTGAAACAGAGATATTTACACAGCTGATTGGGCCCTGTCTACTCTTATACTGATTTAGTGTGGTCGTGCTCACTCAGTCATATTGCAGACATATACAGTCGAGTGAAGACAAAACGCAATTGAAGTCACAACATTTCTGTCAAATCTTACTCTGCGTGACAGTTGTTTAGTGTGAAACACACAAGGCAAGGAAGGAATATTTTTAGTCAACGCGGCCCTCCGTGGGGAACCCTACCTACGATGTGGCCTGTTTGACGCCATGCAGCTACACAAACAACGCATATGTTTGCTTTTGGCTTCCTTTCCGTGCACATCCTCTTACCCCAGGGAATACTTCCATCATTGCGGGGCTGTAAAAGTAAAGGTGCTGTGACATTTAATAATACAGGAGGCTACTGGGAGGAGGGATTCTCTGTGCTGCCAACATAGCATCACGACGTAGATGCACTCAACTGAGACCGATGAGAAGTAAAAACGGCGAGGCGCGAGATTTAGCAGCCGAGCACATGACGAAATGGGACTAGGATGAAAGCATTTTGAAAAGGAAACAAAGAAGAAATCAAGTTCCATATCAAGAGACATTCAAGAACGAGGCATGAAAGGAGGAAGGCTTACACGCGTAAAAGGGCCCAAAATATTTGTTGAATCTTACATTTTTCCATTACAAAAACAGCACTCTATCATATTGTACTTTGGAAAAGATATACAATAATGTCAGAATTTAACATAATGTAAAGAAATATTGATTTTTGCTATGTTTTTTTTTTTTTGCTTCACCTCACTGGACATTGTGGTGCTTCCTCTGGTGTGTACATATTGCTCACTTTGTGGCAGATTATAGGTTATTAGAGACGGATATACAGTGGTACCTTTACTTCTGAACGTCTCTTCATACGAAATTTCAAGTTACGAAACGCCTCAATGGGAAAATATTGTTATTACAAAAGAAATTTCAAGATACGAAAGGTAAAAATACAGTATGGTCTGCTACTCGCAGCTCCGAGTTTCCTGAACGCAACATACTTATAGCTGCTCTGCCATTGGCTCTGACCTAGCATCTTCCTGGCATTGGCTCAGAGGGATCTCTACAGTATGTCTCTATTTGTGTAGATAGATAGATATGTTTCTATGCAGCCTCCTCGCCATTTACCCCTGCGAGCCATGAGGTGTTCCGATAGTTTTACATAAATGTGAATCACCCGGAAAAAGTTTTGACCCGTCGGGCCATCGCTCACTATGCTGATGTTCGCCTTGGATATTTTCGAAACATTGTAAAAAGCCGACAAACGCAAACATCCTTGCATCAGTTCTTTGTAAAACGACAGGCAAAAACCACTTCTGAAAGATAACATGGACTAAAGAGGGCAAAAAACGATGAGGACGCAGTTAAAAGTTAAATGACCATCATTTTTATTCTTCACTCTGTTCTTTGTTTTTACATTATCCACAACTCTCATTTATTGTGCGATAATCTAATTGTAACATGTATTTGTTTTGATACATTTTTATGCTTTATAAAACATTTATGTCTGAATTTTGGGGGGGGCTTGGAATGAATTAGGGCATTTACATGGACAACAAGTCTCTACTTACAAAATTTTCGAGTTAAGAAATTTCATCCAGAACCAATTAATTTCATAAGTAGAGGTACCACAGTCTCAAGTGATTCCTTTGCACGTTGCAGTAATATTAGTCGTTCTTTGCAGAGAATGAATATGCCTGTGAGTATTGTTATATTGTCTGTCTATATGTGTCACTCCACCCTTTTTGGTTCAATATCCGCTAGTCTATAACACCATGACACAGATGCGATTTGTAAGCCAATATATGCTGTTTTGTACTGTTTGTTAGAATTAACCTACATTACTTTTCTCACCAAATGTTATATGGTTGTTTTCAATTTGCAAGATCTATTGTTCTTCGTTTGATGTTGATGACAGTAAACTAAAAATGTGTGTGACAATAAACAGGTGGAAGTCTCTTTTTTGAAAAATTGCATGAAGAACAACTGCTTCTAACTGTGAAGTGAGTAGAATTTGCTGCCAGCACGCAGCATTCGTATCTCGAGTTTGCGCTCACAAGTCATTGGCCGAACAATGGCGTGTAGGCGGGCTGAAAGTTTAACAGCAACCATACTTAATGTACTCTTAAACAGGCCCTCTGTGACTGTTCATTAATATGATTCCTGCATTTGAATGAACAACACAAAACAAGCACCATTCAAGCTAGGACCGGCCCTGCGAGGCACACGCAAGACAGGTCAGCACGAGCATGTACCACATTGTCACCAATAAACACGTTTCGCAAACCAAAAAAATATGCAGCAATGATGTAAGAGCTTGGTGGCAGAAACAGGTCACGCAACTAATGAGTTACTTCATGCAGAGAGATGTGCATTCATTATTAATACGTGCCCAAGTCATTTGTGAAAAATAGCCTCTGAAACTACCGCAAGATCCCTGTACTCTGCACGCCAAATTTCACAAGCGCTAATATGCTTTGTTACCACAAACAAAAGCGAGCAGATTAACAGTGACACATGAAATAGAGCAGCATGCAGAGAACGTTACCTTTTTCTGCTGTCTGCTTGCAGGCGGGTGGTGAAGTGAGTGAGTTTGTTGTTCAGAGTAGAGCGGCGACGGATGCTGCGCTGCTTAGCAACCGCGCGGCCAATGAAATACACGAACAAAAAGTGCCCCGACCTAGACTTCAATCCCACATGCACAACTCACAAGCAAAGCTGGGATCACCTCGTTGGGTCCAGGAGACTTGTGCAGGTCGTGTAAAAGGTATGCAGTAATTTCCATCCATCGGAATCTGCAAAATAGAAATACACCATTTAACAACTACGGAGGCATGGTTTCACAGCATTTGCAGCACTTCTTTTTTGAAGGTCTTTCAATATATCTGAAAATAAAACACATTTTAAATACATATCTCAGTAATATATTGGGAGAGCAAGGGTGTATTGTACAAACAGTGCTACACTGTACTGAGTCCTGTGTGTTTACAGTAAACAAATCACTTTTTTTTCTGAACTAACACACTTGTCATTGGACAATACACATCCATAATAAAATGCAAAAGATGAATATTATAAAATGAATCGACCGCCATTGCTTTCTGTAGGTGTAAAACGCAGGACTAAAGAAGATCTGACAATCAATAATCGTCAGCAAAAAATAGGCTGAGCTCAAATACTTCCAGTTTTTATTCTTCTTTCAAATCTAATGTAAAATTAGTTTGCTGTCATTTAGTGGTCAATTGTGGAATTACACCCAAAATAAACAAAGCAAAACAAAAGTTATAAATTGTACAAAAAAGAATCTGTGAATGGGGGTAGAGGAATGTTACTGTACTTTCTCTTTTTTGAACTGAACCTTACATAATGTCACTTTTTTTATGCACACAAAGCAAAGGGCAAATGTTAAATTTGTTATTGCATCACTGGTTTTACCGTGCTTTGGTACCTTTTAAGCATAAATCACAACAGGTGGTGTAATTAGAGTACGTGAGAAGCGACTCCATTCTGTCTGCTCAAGAACAATAATGAAAGGTGGAGGTGAGGATCCGACTGCACGCATTTCCAACTGTCCTTTTGAGACCTCATTCTTTCTTTGACCCACCGGCGGGCTAGCTGTAGCGTGTGTATTGATTGGGTCGTTTGAATGTCGGAAAGCATAAATTGCCCAATCTCTTTGCAAACTCTGCAAGTTCATCTTAAGTATTTGTTTCAGGTAGTATTTATTTATTTTTTTATTTTTTTAATGCCATAGCGGTACAGTGATCGACTGATCAGCACGTCCGCCTCAAGGTAAAGAGGTGCAGGGTTCAATTCCGGGCCCCAGCCTTCCTGTGTGGAGTTTGCATGTTCTCCCAGTGCCTGCGTGGGTTTTCTCTGGGTACTCTGGTTTCCTCCCACATTCCCAAAACATGCATGGTAGGTTAATTGCACATTCTATATTGCACCTATGTGTGAATGGCTATTTGTCTGTGTGTGCCCTGTGCTTGACCGACAACCAGTTGAGGGTGTACCTCTGCTACTGCCTGAAGACAGCTGGGATAGGCTCCAGCACACCCGTGACCCTTGTGAGGATAAAGCAGATCCGAAGATGGATGAATGGATATTTTATGCCACTGCTTTTTGGATTAAAAACATTTACTATCAAACTATGTGATGTTCTATTTACGTCTGAGTGTTCTCATGTGATACTCTTTCAATGTTTCAAGATTCCTCCATGACGCTTGAAAGATCAACGGGGGCATGTTTCTGCAGAAAATTGTGCAAATGTGGCAAAAAAACACAGTCAGTTCTCGAGACAGTTTCAAACTCGCCCCCGAACTCCAGCTCACTGTCCAATAGAAATACAGTTATAGTGTACAACGTGGACTCTTCTACTGTTTTAGGAGTTATTTGACACTTCAAGGACCAGCAGGAGCCATATTTCTGTGGGAATCAGTGCAAATGGGTGGTGGAACTGCAGACAGTTCACTCCATTGTTTCAAACTCTCACATGAACACTGTTCCATAAAAATACAAGCATTTACCTTCAGTACAATTTCAAAATTCCCACCATTTTCCTTGATTTACACTAACACTTGTAAATCTAAAATGGATTTTGGTCAGTTTTCACAAATTTTACCTGTAAAACTTTTTTGCCACCATGTTTGCATTGGCTCACTTCACATCATCAAATTCCAAAGTATCAGAATAACATTAAATGTATGTTTGATTGCTGACAAATTTGCCTCATTCTGTATTTAACGGTAAAAATAATGTGCACTTATGACACTCAAATGTTTTCCTGCTGAGACAGTTTATTGAAACGTACATTCATGAGATGCATTGCCACTGAATTCAGTTGTACTCTTCTATGAGACAATACTCGTACGATGTAAGTAAACATGAACAGCAGCCATCTGACATGATTTGAGACAAGTCTGAAGAGGGGTACCCAGAGGAATCCACCTCTTTTTTTTTTTTTTTTAAAAGCTGTTTGAAGTTGCCACTTATTCTATTTCCTGACCTAAGCAACACCAGCGTTACATTACAATGTGCAACTACTGGAGTTTGTGATCAGGAGACATTTGGACTTTGCAATGAACAAACCAAGCTGTCTGCTTGACCACAAAAACATAATGACATGATTATACACGAAGACATTTTTCACAAATAACTATTAAGGCCGCAGAGAAACTATATAGTATGAGGGGAAAAAAAGTTGTAATTTTACATTAAAGTAAAAACAACTTCTAAGGGGGGAAAAAGGTATCTTCCCTCTGAATAACTTTTCACAGAGTGATTAAGTTGATGGCTAGACTTGATTCTCGCAATATTATGCCATTTTTTTTTCTTGAAAATATGACTGCACTTCTAAGATTACAATTTGACGCTCCTGCAGTGGTGCCTTGAGATACAAATTGAATTCATTCAGTGATCTAGCTCATATCTCAAAACACTCATGTCGCAAATCATCTTTCCCCACCGAAATGAATGGTGATGCAATTAATCCATTCCATCCAATTTTGCTTGTATATTCAAAAAAATAAAATAAAAATCAGCCAAATGACAACTCATAAAACAAGTCAAGGCACCATTGCATTTTAATTTTTTCCTTAATAGTGTAGTCATTAAATGCTTTTAATTTTCCCCATATGAGTTCCTTCATGTAAAAATTACAAAAGCAATGAAAGATGTAAACGCCTACTTGAGGTGAAAAAGTGAACCGCAGTCCACTATATATGCACACACAAGTTCATTGCCACAACTACTGTAAATAGGAAAAGCTACTTGTGCGTATGTTGGTTTTTTTTGATGAGTTGAAGCAGCCCAATCAGCTTACTTTCTGCAGGCTGTTTTTCCATCTACTTCTTTGGCGAAACTGGTCACGATGTACAATTTTGTGGCGCCTTGCCGCACCCAAACATATCTGTTGTAAAAGGCAATAGAGTGTCTGAAAAATCCATGCGCTCATCGAATTTGAGCCATTTCCTCCAGAAACGGCGTTTTCATGCATCCGGTGCAGAGCTGGTCCATCCACAGCGGCGCCTCGTGTTGCAGAGGGGTGCGGCGTGGGTAGAAGGTGTGAGAAGGGTCGTAGTTCAGGAGACAGCTGAGGGAGGCCATGTAGAGGTCGGAGAAGCGAGACAGGCGTCGGGAGAAGTACGTGGGATTGTGGCATGTTCGAAAGATGCTGCCGAACTGAGGGTTGAATAAGTTCTTTGTCATCACCCTGGGAAACAAAGTTAGTCAAGTCAAATGATTGAGCAACATTTTTGTCAACTTTGTTTTGGTGCCATTTTGATCATTTACAGACAATGTAGACATATACAGCGTGTAGTGAGCAAGATGACAGCACCAAACTTCCAGCAAGCAGCAGTTTGGCTATCTTTTCAATCTCCACTTTGAAATTGCTTAATTTGAACCAAGTGAACATCAAGCGAACATTAAGTGCACTGGGTGGAATTCTTGATCCGCAGTCTATTTTGACCAAAGAGTATCAAAGTCAAAGCGTAAATTTCGTTGAGACAGAAGTGAATGAGACAACCCCCGAGTGAACTTGAATAGCGTAAGAGTCACTCACCTGAGTTCGTCTCGCTCCTTCTGCCACTCGTCAAGCACCTGTTTGGAGTCCGGGTCACGGTGCGTCTGGGGAATTGAGTACGAGTCAAAAAGATAGCCAAGCACATCTTTCCTAGCCCTCAGCTTTTGGTTTGACATGAACGTTTCACCTGTAATCGTTCCATCAGGCCGGTGAGGGCCTGCAGCCAAGTGAGGCTGACAGAGTAGCGCTCGGTGCTCACGACTTTGGTTTCATGCTCCAGTTCAGGTACAATGGCGCCCGTACGCCAGCCGTGTCGCAGCGTCAGGTCCTGCCGCAGAAAAAAATGTTTCTCACCGTTGAATGAGTATCTACTGTACATCACTCCGAGTTTGCACAAAACAAAACTAGAAAGGGAAAAAACATGGCATCCAAAACTCTCACCACATTGTGCAAGCACTGCCCTCTAATGGTGGATCTTTGCTTTTTTTTAAATGATATACAGTATTTCGAGCATGCGACAAAAATCTCAAGACATCTTTAAAAACAGTCATTATTCCAACCTACTTTATGTGTTATGTTTGTTATGTTATGAAACATTTGTTTGGTGGTGATTTTCTAAATATGAAAGATGTACCTCAGCAAAAATAATACTGAACGAGAATGTACTTCTTGATGTGAGCAAATAAGAAGCTAACAGAGGACATGAGGTCAGCTCAAGATGCCCATCAGGCTTTGACACTCACAGCCAAGTCACTATAAAGATGGTCTCCAAAGTAAAGAACCTTCGATCCTCGCCAGCCCGTCAACCTGAGAAAGTCAAACAGGTTTCCCTGCGACACAAAACAAACACGCACGTCAGTGGGTCTGTGATTGATGAGGAAATGCCACATTTGCGCTCTCCACCTTACCTGATGAAAGTCGCCCCGCATTGTTTATTTACCCGCAGTGTCAAAGCACTGACCTGTTTGTAGATGTGGCCTTTGTCTAAACTGCTGATCTTTTCCCAGCGAAGGTCCCCATTGCCATCCAGACGACGGAAGGGTCTGCAATGCACACTTTGAACATTAACACTGCCCTTCAATACATGAAAATACAACATGCCCTGAAATAATGATTCAATTGAAAATGTACTTCACAGAGAAGGTAAAGATATATATATATATATATATATATACACACACAGTAGATAGATCTCTCTCTCTCTCTCTCGAAAATATTTAAAAAATACTTCGTCAAGATTTAATACAACTGAACTGAACTTAGGCTGTGATTTTTTGCACCACTAGAGGGAGCCACACTGCCCCGTGAAATCCCATAGTAAATCAAGGCTAGCCTGATTCATGAGCTGCTGCTTTTATCCACACTAATACAGCAGTAGGCCCCAACCAGCCATTTTTGTGCCACAGAGCTGAAGAAATATATTGATGAACCCTCGTAGAAAATATACAAAGCAGTCATAAAAACACAGCTCACCACTACACTGAATGAAATGGTTAGAATTAGAGGGAACCTCACACTTGTTTCTCTTCAATAAACTGGACTCAATAGTTTTAAATACAGTGAAACTCCTCTACAACGAAATCATGTTTGCAGCAAGAATTTTTTCACAGCGGGGTTTTTCACTGTAGCAAATTTGTTCTCAGATGTAAACACACACACACACACACACACAAACGTATGTGTACACACACACACAATCGTATGTGTACTCTTTATTTTTATTCCAATAGTGCATAATTATGAGCACACACTTATTTGACACTTCATATAGTCAGTGTAGAAAGAAAAAAAGGGAAAGAAATTGTGAAAGTAGCAAATTTGATCTCAGATGTAAATACGCACACACACACACACACACACACACACACACACACACACACACACACACACTTCCTGAGGTCCGCACCGTGGCTCAGGTGAATAAAAAAATGGTTTAAAATTCAGGCGGCGGCAAAGAAAAGGATATTGAAGCAGAGGGAAAAAATTAAACTGGAGGAGGTCAAACACAAGGACCAACTGATGTCACTCCACAAGAGGAGCGATTGGTGGCTATAATCAGAAACTCGGCCATCTCTGACATATGTGAATGCAACCAGGGCGCAAGTGATGACGTTAATCCGTCATTTACAGACCATTAGTTATTTGGAATTCTTACTTGCAATGCATGTGTGTGTGTATGGGTGTGTGTGTGTGTGTGTGTGTGTGTGCGCGTCGTTCATGGTGTGTGTGTGTGTGTGTGTGTGTGTGTGTCGTTCATAATGGCTTAATATAGGCGGAAATAAAAACTGATGAATCACCTATTTGTGCAACAAATGTTTATGTGCACAACGTAAGCGCCAATTTGTGCATATGCACCGTTTGTGAATGAGGCCCGCCGTTTTTAAAATGCAACTTTCTTTGGATTGTAAGTTGTAGGTGTGCATTCTATCTCATTATTGCCTGATTAAAAACATCACTTTATTTTTTTGACCGAAATAAGTGGTTTGACATGGACAGAGGCACAGGCAGATGCAGCTGATTTCAAAATAAAACATCAATAAAATATTTTTTGTTCAATCTGTCTGTGCGTCTTAGTGGTTGCACTACAGGACATGTCGGTACAGTACATACTTGACACAGTCAGTGAAGAAGTGAGGCTTGTCCGCCTGCACGATGATGACATCAAAGAAGTCTCTCCACTCTTTGCCCACCATGTGCGTCATGCCTTTATCCCTACACAAGAAAGTGAAAGAATCACTTGGAAATGTACTTCACATAAAAGGTAAAAAAAATATATATATATATAGCAAGAAAATATTTTGAAACTACCTTGTAAAGATTTAACATGCTTGCGAGCCCAAATCCTGGGCCACACTTACACAAAGCTAAAGGGACTGTTGGTGATGAGGAAAAGTTTCTTTCCATGACTGACGAGTCGGTGCAAAACAGCATCAGTCTCATCTCCTCTCAGAATGAACTTGTCTAGACACAAAGAGGACAACTCACAGGTAAATGCTGCGTTGTCCTGACTTGAAAAATCTTACCAAGGTCTTGCATGATCCACTTGTACATGAAGCCTTTGAGGTGGACCATGCCAATCGCTTCCTGAAAATGACAAAAGGGGATTTAGTTCTTTAGGAAAATTGATACTTGGTGCTTACACACTCAGACACATAATCGTTTTCATCTGTGACAGACCCAGCACATACAGAGAACAAATCAGAATTCAACAGCTTTGCTCGTACTGTGTTCCCATCATTCCAACACAGAAGACCAAACATATATTCGGATTCTGTTCCGCCACCGATCACAAAATGAAGAGATCTCGCGAGATCACACGTGACCTTACAAAAATGAATACAAACAGACATTCGCCAACATGCGCTGATGTTTGATGAGTGTTTCTAAAGAGGACACGGGTGGGGAGTGGTGAAGATGTCTTCAATAAAAACACTTGCTTTGGAAAACAATTCCCGCTGTCTGGGGAACACACATTTATGCAAAAAAATAATAATATTAATAACATTAAGTAGGATACATTTGGTTTTGTTTATCGCCACTTCCTTGTTTGTCAATCAGTGCACTTCTTCGGTGCACCGAGTTAAACGGGGATGTCTGCTTTCCCCATACATGAAGATTTACGGTTATAAATACTGAACACGTTTCATATTTAATATTGTTGAGACGACCAGTTTCAAACACTATTATCGAGACAAATCCACTCTTAAAACACCTCAGGCAGAAAAATTAATCATATTAATAATAAACCGATAAGACATAAGACAATCAGGCGGTCTCGTCCTTGGTCAGGGACAACAAAGAGGAAAAAAAACAGCCTGACTGTCTTGCTGTGTGTACCCGCCCTTAGTTGTGTGCACTGCAAGTGGAAAGCCTCGTCAGTCAAGGCCAAGAGTTATTATTCTTTGCCCAACCGGGTTGTTTCACTCAGCAGATTCCTGTGCTTCCAGCTGAGGAGCGTCAAAGGATCGTTTCTTTAAACCTCTCAGTAGGAGCCAAAGGCCAACAAAAAGAAGGTGCGGCAGACTCACACCATGCCTGTGAGACGCGGCTGAAGCTACGACACCAACCGAGGAGATACAGTGGTGTCTGCTGACACCATCTTAATTCGTTCCCAAAGTGAAAATACATTAAATCCAAATCCAATTTAAAAAATATAAACAAAGAAAAGTGTCACTGCTGACTCTGTAAGCTGCATTTATCTTAGTCATTTTTTTTCCACGGAGGACAAAAAAAATATCCCAGGGAGTGTTGTCTGTCTGTGTGTCTCTCCAGTTTGTGTTCAAATATAAAATTGCTTAAGGGGTGAGAACCGCAACAAATGCTATTCGTTAACCCATCAATGGTGTTATGCATCATTTGCTAGCATTAAGCTAAATGGACTTATCTAAAGCAAGTCAATTTTGCATACACATTGTGTAGTTCTCTCTGTTTTATGTTTAGTTTGACACTAAACTTCAACTTCAAGATGGCCATCCAGCTCTCTCGGCAACACTGTGGTCAACAATCTATTTGGAAGCAAAATCTGTAGTTTGGATAAATGAATGAATGAGGAAAAAAAAACATGTTCAACTTCATAAACCAGGTTGAAGGCTGGTAGGCTATTCTTACTTTTCAATGTCCCAAAAACACTTTTAATATATATTGTATATTTATATCTTGCACCCTTGACGTGACAAAAGCTTTAAAAATTTAAATAACGCCTTAACTGCATTTCTACAGGTGTGTTTGCGGAAGGCAAAGGATTCTCTTCAGTATGGGAAGTTTCCACAGACTAAAACTGCAGTAAGGAGTTATTTTGAGAGGGCAGTTTAGCGGCACGGTAAGATGACGACTTTACATTGTAGCAAAGTGTGATTATTTCTTCAGTGCTGTCCCATAAAAAGAATGAAATATTTCCAAATATGTGAGGGGTTGATTCACTTTGGTGAGATACTGTATAACACTACATCTTGAGAGACAACGATGGAAATGAATATGGGTCGAATGAGCCCTCATCCCATGTTAATACACAAACAAACTGCTCAATGAGTATTGAGTAGCAACAGGAAAAAAAACTTTGAAAACTGCCAGTGACAGTGCACAGACAAAATAATCTTTACGGCCTTTCACCTCATGAGCATCTTGGGTCCGATATACAGTACTTTCTGATCAATAGAGTTTTAACAAACATGTATTATTGTTCGAGCTAAAAGCAGATGTACGTTGTGTTTTACATTTAGTGTCAAATGACAACAGGTTTTGAATAGAAATTGCACCAGCGCAGACAACTGCCAGAGTGACCACAATGTGGGGTGGTTTCCATTCCAATTCACACAGGCTGTAAAAACTTTCACACATTTCACAGTCCAAATGTGAATACTCACGGAGACGTCTTTGGAGAGGTGAACCGGATCGTAATCAATGTCGTTGGTGATGAAGAAATCATTTGCCACAGCCAATAGGGTCATCTCAGGGATGGAGAAAATGTCCATGAACTGTTTCACCTTCGGGCCCTGTTGCAAAATACAACAGCTGTCATCATTCGCAGCCAGATTTAATTGTGATTTTTTTCCCCCAGCATTCATCATAGCACGGCAAACACGGCGCAGACTGGGCTGGGACCCATTTGACTGAGATGCTTTTGAAAGGGACAAGAACTTAAAGCAGGAAAGCATCTTGGCAGTTCCAAACATCAGTGTGAGCTTCTGCTATTGAGCAATTGGGACAAACTAAACTTTGTGACGTCCAACACACTGGACGCAGGGGAGAGAATCATCTGATCTAAAAATCATTATTTTGCAGAAAAATCTCAACATTTTTTCTGCTTCATGATGACAAAGACCCAAAACGAGATTACAAAACAACCATGATCGCTTATGTAAGCATTCATCTCAGACTGATGGATATTTAATATATTTATGTAATCTTTATGACATCAGAGTTTGGGATAAAAACTGGATTTGTTTTTGTGCATTCTTTGAGATTAACTCAAAACACAAGAATCTCAAATCATTTTCCCCTGTTGACAAGAATGGAAATGTCATTGACCTGTTCCAGCCTGACTCCCACCGCTCCGAAATAAAATAAATAATAATAATTGTGTAGTGGCTTTTAATTAAAAAAATAGCACTATGGAGAATTCTAGTTTATATAAAATATACTGTAATGGCATGATTAAAAAAATGTACAGAATTAGTATTATGGCTGACATTTTTTTAATATATTAAAGAAACTATCTCTTTTGAGGGGGGGGGGGGCATTGTGCTGCTCCTTAAGGTGTACATGGAGCTGGTCAAAATTCCTCAGCAAGCTGCAGTAACATGAGTAGTTCTTCGCAGAAGAAAAAGAAGTATACGCCTGTGAATGTTGTTGTATTTTGTCTACAAGTGTTGCTCCACCGTTTCAGATGAAATATTTATTGCTTAAAGAGCTATCACACCATGATAATGCCAGTCATTATTCCGTCTGTGATATTTTGCGTTGTTTGCCAGCATTAAGCTAAACTGACTTCTCTAAAGCATAATTAGGGGGTTGGTTGAATTACAGAATGCTGTAATTTGTTTGAGAGTAAACTTTAGCTGGAAGTAGCAATAGAGTTGAAGTTTGTTTTTGAAGAATTCTTCACTATCTGCCAAGCTGTTGCTTGTTGTGAAATGAGTTGAGTTGACGGCCAGTATACAGCGCTCGTATCTCTTTGCTCACAAGTCAAAGGAAAAATCAGCTGAACAACGGCTCTTATCTAAAAAAAAAAAACACTTAAGTCAAGTCACTCTTCTCTCAAGGCGCCAATGTATTATAAAACGTATATTCACTTTTCCGTAGAAGCCGCTATCCAGTTGCAGAGGGATGTGGTAAGTTCCCCCGTAGAGTTTGAGGACCTCCTCGTCTGGTATGGGCCTCAGACCCCTAAAATCAAATATCAAAAATGAAATGAGACCGTCCCAAAAGTCACTGGACACTTCCTTTGCTCTAGTTTGTTTTTGGATAGACATAAATCCATCTGCATTTGTCAGCTTAGACGTTGCTCTTTCTGTAAGCATATCACTCCTTTGCTGGTGGCTCGCCAATTGACGTTTGACCAGCGTTAACAAGAAGTTGCGCTGCCCCTGCCGGCAGTTCGGCGCCAATTTACGAAGATTTATGGTCGTCACAAACAGTGCAATTTACGCTATCCATGACAAGTTTCTCAAGAACGGCTGCGTGCTTGACAAACACACAGCGGAAGGCCTGTTACAAGCACCACTGATGAGAACACCAAACTCCGAGAGCAGGCGTATCCAGCAGGCTGCAACTTAACACCACAGCAACCAAATCTTGATTCGGAGGATGCTTCCGAGAGTGACAAATCTTTCACCATACAGACTTTTGGTTGCTCAAATGCTTCGAGCTTCACAATTACAATGCTCCGCAACCTGAAGTCGAAATGGGTAAAAGTTTATCACTCACCGAAGCAGCCACTGAATCGAGCTTTTGTGAAGGCCGGTCTTCAGTGCACACCTCTGGATAAACTCCCTAGCTTTGCAGGAATGCCTGCTCTTGGAGTTCAGCGTTTTCATCAGCGATAGTAGTGGCAGACCGTCACCTATGTGTTTGAACTGGCGCTAAACTGCCGTCGGGGACGAAATCACTTTTTGAAAATGTTTGATTTTTTTTTTTTTTTTTTTGGTGCATTATTTTCGCTTTTCTTCGTGTCACTGAAGTGATCATTAATTTCCGTTTTTCGGAGGCTGTCTTTGAACACACGGAGTCGGACGCAGATGTGTCTGTGTTTGTCGAGACTATTAAAAGCATAAATAAAATGTACGTTTCAAAAAACCAACACCACAGCTCTCCTTTTTCGGAGCTGCAACATGTATCTAGATCAGGGGTGCCCATTACGTCGATCCTGATCTACCGGTAGATCTAGGACTCGTCCCAATTAGATCCAAAAGGTGTAGAGGAGAAAAAAAAAAACAAAAAAACATTTGTGTGTCTTTGTACGTTAGTAAGATATGTTTGTGTTAATGCACACTGCACCCTAATC
>NW_017805075.1:234039-245614 GCF_001891065.2 Hippocampus comes | reverse complement strand
GTGGTGCTGGTGCGTGTGTGTGTGTGTGTGTGTGTGTCCAAAATGTTGAAAGAGCCATATTGGACCAAAAAAAAAAAAAAACAAAAAACACAAGTCTGGAGCTGCAAAAAATTAAAAACCTTACAATGAACGAAACATGCTGTATGTAGCTATATTAGCCTCCAATCAAAATGACTAAGTTGGCTACAAATACACCAGTGTTTTTCAAACTTTTTTGAGCCAAGGCACACTTCTTTCATTGAAAAAATCTCGCGGCACACCACTAGCTGAAAATGTGAAGAAAAAAAAAACCCGCTAATTTTAACAATTAACATGTTATGTTGTTACTAGAACCATTTTCAACATTTAAGAATGACGTTATAACAGCTTGAATTGGAATCAAATGAACACAAAGAAAATGTATTTTCTCATCTTTCATATTTATTGTTTCACCGTCGTCCTGCATTCATGCGTCACAAATTCGCTTGTCTCTCGTCTAAACACAAGGCAATTGGCTAGCTGTTGCTGCTCCCTAGCGGTATGGAAGGGTACTACACGATTACTTTCTGGGCGATAGACCGCACAGGCATACAAATTGGATATTTTCCTGCGGCACACCTGACAATGTCGGCACAGGGTTTGAAAAACACTGAATACACAATGAGCCTTCATGATTAAATGTTTTTTTTCCCTGCAGTGCATCCTGTAGAGCAGGGGTGCCCAACATTTTTTGACCGAAGATCCACTATTCGATCAACCAGCCTCCCAAAATCGACCTGTTACCGCACACACGCATGCCAAGGCACCTGACGCACTTTTGCAGCGTGTTAACTATCGTTGCTCACGTGTACCGTTTAAAAATGCTCCTCTCTGCCCTCCAGATTCCCATTCTCTGCCAGTACCCTCGGTGAATTGTCCATGAAACTCCGTTTTTTTTTTTTTAAATAACAGCCACCTACCTGTCTGGTACCCCACCCTACTAATAAAAATGTGTGTCGCAGGCTGTGACGCAAATCTTTGTTGACAGAAATGTAGAAATGTAATACTTATTGTACACATTTTTACAGCATTGGAAAACGTTAAGAATGTTTGTGTCATGTTTGTCCTCCTAGAGAAACCAAATTAAAATATATTTCCCTCTCCCATCTTTTTCTATTTTCAAACATTTTTGGAAAAAAAAGCTCCAGGGAGCCGCTTGGGCGGCGCAAAAGAGCCGCAGGTTGCCGACCCCCGGTCTAAACTGTCAAAAGATGATGGTCTCACATCTGCCCGGCTGATTCCCAAAATGGGATTTTAAAAAGATGAACTGTGTAGTAACTCGTGGTACGCCCTGCATGTGCAACACAGCAACAGCAAATAATTTTTCACCTGTATACTGTTCCTGGCTGGATGTAATGGAAGGCGTCTATCTTCATCAGGAGGCCCTAAAAGGGGAAAAGTAGTTTCACCTCACGATGCTGACTCAAGGAACTTGAAGTTCATTTACCTTTTGGATATCATAGTGAAGCCCCCGAGCTGCAAAGTTGGGAATGTAATCATAGCTGAGGATTCCCTCGGGGTACTGTGGACCAGGAGGACAAAATGGAAAATTTGAATAGGTTTGTGTAACATGGCATTTCTAATATCCCGACTTCAAACTGGCACAAACCTTGAAGTGCTCAATGAGAAAATCCCTGGCTGTGTTGTAAATCATCGTGTTGAGCGCATTGGAATACAGAGCCAGCGTGTAGTCGTAGTCAAAGCCGTAGATGTCCACTTCAGCCAAGCTGACCTCATTGTTGGCGTAGATGGCCGACGAGTTGAGGGACTTGCACGCGCCGGGTGGAATTAGCTCTGACCGAGAAAGGGAAATAAGTAGAGGTGCAACAGTTCATTGATTAGTCGACAACTAATTTAAGAATTGATTCACGGAGATTTAACTTTTAATGTCCAAATCCTTGGAATTTCAGTCGCTCAACAGGCAATACTCTCCCATTTCAAGGGAAAAGAAGAAGATTTTTGAAATAATTATTTCAGACATTTTAATGCAGCCCTAAGTATTTTTTTAAACAGAACTGAACAAGTAGTGACTGAAGGAAGCAAACATTACAACTGGGGAAATTGCAAGTACTGTAAACATTAAGAGGAACGAAAAGAAAAACAAATGCCATGTACAAGCTATAACAAATATAGATTGTATATTAATTTACAGCAACAAAAAGTGCAGTTTGTCCAAATTGTCTACCAGTGCTTGTCCACCTCCACATTCCTATGATGATCCATTAAAAATGGTTTACAATTTTGTTTCAATCTTGTGATGTTTGCACTCAGTTTCATCGTCATTCAAGAAGCCCAAGCCTGAACTAACACAAGAAGAAAAGTACAGTAATCGTAAAATAAGTACTTTCAATCACCGCAAAATGTTGAAACTTGCAAAAGAAATAGGAAGTCAAAGTAGCTTAGCGGCAAACCCGGCTGACTTCAATTTGGAGAGACTGGCAAAATGGCAGGAAGTTGCATAATGACTCTACAGATTTCATCTATGGCATATCCAGCTAAATGAGATTCCATCACCCTCTTCTAGATTCAGTTTTGTTTATCACAGAGACAACATCCTATAGATTAGGGGGGCCCCAAGTCGGGTTCTCGAGAGGCCCTATCCAGCCTGTTTGACGTGTTTCCCTCCTCCAACATACATGATTCAATGATCAGAATCATTATCAAACTTCTCTAAAGCTTGCTGATGAGCTGATCATTCGAGTCAAGTGTGTTGGAGGAGGAAAAACGTCAAACATTCTGGATAGGGCCTCTTGAGGACCGGACTCGGGCACCCCTGATGTAGATAGGGAAACAGCACAATCAGCATTTGCAGTCTTGTATTTGCACAGGAGCACAGGAAAACAGATTACATGAGGAGTTTACAAAGTGTCCCTGAGTGATATGAGAGAGAGTGGCTGAGGGCATTGGGGGGTGCAGCTGGACATGCACCCACCACATTTGGCTTCTTAATATAATCCAAAAGCCAGAGTCAAAATACCTCCAAGCATTTACATCATCAAGAGGCCTCGAGTATTTGTCCCATTAATTCAGCTGATTTTCCCACGAAAACTGAGTGACAGTATTTTACAAAATATTTTTTCATTGTTTATCCATTGCTCACATCAAATAACTAGATTAACTTTTTCTAATGTACACATAACATTTTTGTATCTATTAAAAAGTATTTGGTGAATTAATTAGAATGAAATTGCAATTTACAGAAAATGATCAGAAATTTCCTCTGTCCTGATGTGGCTTTTCTGTCCGATTTAAAAATTAAATGTTTCCCTTAAACACAAAGATTTGCTCACATGAGTAAAACATTTTCTTAAAAATCATTGAGAGAGTTTCATAAGCAAGTTATAATCAAGTGGTGATGCCATATGTGTTGAATTAAAAGAGTTTGATGGAAGGACTACAAAATCAACCTTGTGGTGACAGCCTTAAATGCTACTTTCGGCTCAACCTCATTCAAAACAACCATACACTACTAGTGGACGATTACACACGAGTAGAATATTTTTGTCATATGAATGACATTGCTGGACACGAGTAGGACAACTACATTTTACTATTGAATCAAAACTGCACTAGTTCATAACTGCAAGCTACTAGTACAACTCAGCTCTACTGTATTTATAGAGCACTTTAAAACAACCACCGCTGTCTACAAAGTGCTGTACATGGAGCAAATATCAGAAATACAATACTAAAACAAATAAATAACAAAGACAGTAGAAAGCACAAAAACACTAAAACAAAAAAATCAAGTCTGAGTTATGCTGAGTCAAAAGCCAAAGAATAGAAGTGAGTTTTGAGATGAGCTTTAAAGATGGGCAGCGATGGGGCTTTTGCCGAATGTTCGGTGGGAGGTCATTACAAGGAGAGGGACCAGCAAAGGATAAGGCTCGATCCTCTCTGAGCCCCCATTTCGTTCTTGGTACCTCTAATAGTGTCTGCTCTGCAGACCTGAGGCACTGGGCAGGTGTGTAGGGGTGGAGGAGCTCAGAGAGGTGAAGTGGAGTGAGGCCATTTAAAGATTTGAAAACAAATAATAGATCGCATTATAAATTTATAGTAGCACGCAAATGTCAACTAGCACACAGTTTAGCCTCACAAGTAATGTAGCCAAAATTGTCCTCCTAGTGTGCAGTAATGACATGTGCTCAATTCTACCAGTTGCATGAAATTAGTAGTACATTTGACATCCACCTTAGAGGAACAAAAAATGTGACAAGTAAGCAGAGGTGGGAAGAGTACTGAAAAAGTGCACCCAAGAAAGAGCAGATAATGGGTTAGTGATGTATATATATTTTTTTATCAAAAGTATGAATGTGAACAAGACAAAAATGCGAAAATAGTAATGGGCCAATTTTCAACATTCAATGCAACAGCAGAACAATTGTGCCTTACTCGTGACGTTTGCTCCACTACTGTTATTGTGTGACATTTCTGCAAGCTATTAGATATGAAGCAAGAGATGTTAGCCATTCGGAATTGTATCATTAGTATTGCCACTAGCAGTACTAACATTTAGTTGTCCTACTACTAGTGTGCCAAAGTGTACAGAAATGTCATGCAGAAGTGGGAAAAAATACTATGAATAAGACAATCGTTCTACTGGTGGGGTCCATTAACTTGCCAGTGACGATCAGAAGCTGAATATCACGGCTGTCGAACAAAAACGCATATAAGAGTCTAGTTGCCGTGCTGGGAGAAGTTGCTGACGGTTCTGGTTTTATTTTTCATAGAGGGTTTAACAACAACACTAAATCAAACGCTACGCGAGGAGTTCAAGTGGCAAGACCAGAAGAGACGAAGGTTATTTCGAGATGCGATGGACGATTATTCATATGTCACCGAGTTTCTTATTCTACTGACCGTGAACCAGCCGTCTCAGATCAGCGTAACGAGCCCACATGTAGGTCTTGTGATCCACGGGATCCGCGGTGGCAGAAGACGTTGACGCCCGTCTCCTTGCGCCAGTCACACCGGGCGCACCCGCGGGCTCCTCGGCTCGCTGTCCGGCCGCCGCCGCAGTGGCCGCGTGGAGCGTTTCGCTGCACGGTTGCACGTCGCCACTCGACCCCCTGGAGCCGCCGGAGGAGCAACTGCTTCGCTCCTTTGTCCCATCGTGGCCAAGTAACGTGACGCAGCACGCGCGGTTCACTTTGGCGGATTGTTTTCGACTTCGTCCGCTCCAGAGGCTGCGAGTCAGCGACGTGGCCGCGATTTTCAGCGACATTGCAGGCGCCTGAAAAATTGCTCAAGCCGACTGGGCGTGAACGTCAACAACGGATGAATCCACAAGTACTAATACTCTTAGCCAGCTTCCAGTCCGAGCACGTCCCCTAAATGCAAAAGAGGGCGGGCCGTCTGTTCGAGCAGCCAATCCTGAAGACAAAGTACATTTCTACTGGACGTGCGTGGATAGCTGTTTACCCGAGCAGCGGTGGCAAGTAACGAAGTACAAATGCCACAGTTACGTACACTTCAGCACAGTGATTAAGTCAGAATCGTTTGTTACAATTGGGAAGAAGTAACAAAAATGTTTTACTCCACAAGAAGTCGACTTCTGTATTCCTTACTTTTTAGGGGAAGTAACGTTAGACTACATTATGACCGTAACACTTTTCAAATATTTTGTTACCTGTAAAGCAAAGTAACGAGGTACGAGAACTTGGTTTCGTCCTTCAATAGTCAACATATTAGACTCAGTAACAAAGTGCAAAACCTTTTTTTTGGGGGGGGGGGCGAACGAAGTATGAAAAGTCTTAAAACAATATAAGCTATATCAATGCAGTAACATGGTACTAATACTTAGTTACCTGCCCCAAAAACTTTCCTTCAGTACAGTAACAAAGTACATCATTAGTTTTGGGGATGCAACTAAGTAGAAATACTTTGCTTGATTACAAATAGTTATGTCCCCTAAAAGTGTACTCTGATACAACAATGAAGTGTACTATCACTTTTAGGGTGTAGTCTAAATAGGTACAGTAACAGTACAAATATTTTGTTTTTGAACCAATGTAGACTTTGGGTATGTGTAATTAAGTATTTTGTAAATGTATGTATGTTGTACGTATGTAAATGTAAATGATGGACAATTGTTAAGCGCCTGCCCACACACCTTTTTCCCCTTATACAGCATTCATCAATATTTTTTTTCTCTTTTATATTATTTCTAAAAGTGGAGGGAGACTAACAAAGAAAGAATTTTGTTGCTCAGTGCTACTGTTAAGTGTTTACAGTGCATATGACAAACATCCTGACTCTTGACAAAGAATTCAATTGGTGTACAACACTGTACAGTGTTGGTTTGCTTTATTCTGGTTTGCAGGAGAATGAACAGACTGGACTACAAACAAAACTTCAGGAGTGTGCGCATGATGCACTTGGGCTATTTATACAGAAACCAGAGCACATAAATACAGCTAAAAAAATCCACAATAGAAATTAAATTACGTTGATTTAATTAAATAGAATAACAAATCCATTTTGCCTTCAAAAGTTCGAACACTCTTGTCAAATATTTTCACTTTTTAGCTACAAGTTGCACAGATTAATAAAACCAAGTCCCCCCTCGAAGCAAATATCCTTCCATTGTACCTAAAAATGCTTCCCATGCCTTTCGTTCTTGTGTGTAATCAGGATCACAATGGATTCAACATATATAAATAGAGATCATTCACTTCGTCAGTCATTGCTTTGTCAGCAAAAACACACCCAAAGCAAAGTGGTGAAAAGTGAAAATATTCAAATCTACTACTGTATATTCAGTGCTGCGCAGTTTCCACTTCATGGGGGGAAAAGAGACTTCAAACTTCAGTATTGCAAAGTTATATTAAAGGAGGCTACTCTAAATCTTCAAGTGCAACAAAAACAAATGGAGTGATGGTTCACGTGTTTATGTGGGACAATCTACAATTTAAAAAAAAAAAAAAAAGCCTGGTTGCTCTGGAAAATGAATCATTTGCCACCTCCTCCAGTGGGTGGTGACCTGGAAACAAATGTGGTGAACTGCAAGTTTGTGTTGGTGCTTCAGAAGCAATTGAACAGATTGATTCTTCTGTTCTTTACAACTCTAGGTGACCATTTCAGTTCGAAGTTACCAGAATCTCAATTTGATCTCTCAAATCATTTGAGTGCAATGATGGCAGTACAGTAGTTGAGGGGGAAAAAAATCCCATGGGTGAAAGTTCTGACACAAACCCATCACACCATTCGCATAGCAATTATTGTATGTGATGAAGTGGAACACGTGGTCTTCATTTACAGGATTAAATGACAAAAACAATTCATAAGCTCCAGTGATACGTTGAAAAAAAAAACAGTAGTCTCAAACAGCAGACAAAAACAAAAGGCACAAATAAAAGAAAATTAACAGGAGGTGGCCTCTAGTGGCTTTGCACTCGTTTTTTTTTGTAACAGTTATTCCCAGGTGAATAATTGTGACGTGTCAACATGTACATTTACTGTGTGTCTAGTCTATCTTTTACTGCATTTCGTGATCTGTTCTCAGATTTTTGAGGCCAATGCTAACTGAGCTCCAGTCAACAAAGAAACATTTCTATTTTCTTCCATGTATTTATTTTAAAAGTCAGACATGCTGGGCAACAGGGAAACACTAAACTTGACCGCAAAACAGTCCACAGCTCGCTCAGCACTTCGAACGGAAAATATTGCATGTCATATATATAGAATGGCAAGCGGAATCATCATTTAAAAATTGAGTTTGAGTATCCAGAATTAAAATTGTAGATATCTGTAACTTCTCCCTGACTAGTTGAAAGCACATTTGGAATACCGCAGTTGTATTTTTTTTTTTTAATTCTAGATATCTATTAAGTAATTGTGACTACTAAATGGACTTTCACTTGTATAGCGCTTTTCTACCTTTGGTACCAAAGCACGATTACCTCATTTACCAAGTGATGACGCAGCATTAGGAGCAAATGGGGAGTTCAGTAACTTGCTCAAGGACACTTGGACATGGTCACATTGGCCGGGGATCGAACCCTCAACGTTTGTTGGGAGAGAACCCCTCTACCACTGAATCAACAGATAGAGCTATTCAAAACTGAATTAGAGATATCACCCATTTAGTTATTAGATATCTTACTCCAATTTGAGATATCTACATCCTTTTGAATGGTCATTCTATCTGAAAAGGGACATGCAGAGAGATGCTTGACTTGAGGGAAATTCATTATTAAATCGCAAACTCGAGCTACAGATATCTACAAATCTGTTGCAAATATCCCTAATTAACATCGGAAATGTTCTTGTTAACATGGCGAAAGTGAATTGTGGACATTTGCGACACATGAAATGTCAAGAGGGCTTGCTTGTTTGCCTCAAGTCGTCTTCTCAGTGGACGGAAGTGAAGTTACTTTTCCTGACCTAGATGGTGACACCACATCTCCTCTAAATGCACATCAAGCAACATCTTGGATGTTCAGAGGCAGGAGAAAAGGCAGATGGGAGACTCTGGACATAAAATACAGCCGAGAAATGAGCAACATTTGCTCGACGGAGCTTTATGAATGGAGTCAGGAAAGTGAAAGCTTGCACTTAACAACTCTGCTACAACTTTTGACGAATTGCAAATTGTGGGAGAACCTTCATGACTTTTACCAGCAATGGCGCATGTCAGATTGCAAACTGCCTGCAAAATAAAATGCGCATCTAAGATTTTCCTTATAATGTATCACAATGATGTATTTATTTATTCATTGATTTTCTACCTGAGGTGGAAAACTTTATGGCTCACTGTTCAAGAAAAGATTGTTTGCAGACAACTAGTTCAGAGGTTTGTGGGTCAGGCCACAGAAGCGTAACCAAACACATTTTCAAAATGTGATTGGAACGCTTGTTTAATGAAGGAGCCCCGAGATAAATAACAACAAGCTCGTGACTTATAGGAGAATAACAGTGTCAGTAAGGCTGCATTGCTGTGTAAAACACAAACTTGGGGCAGGGACGCGGGGGTCACATGGTTAAGCTGAAGGCAAGATTGCAAAGACGTATCTCACTTAAGGAGATTTTGGCTTGAATGGAAGGACAGTCAACACAGTAGATGAATGGAATAAATACTGCCGATGGTAACTCACAACACAGCCTTGATAAACAAGACCAGATGGAAGTTGGGACCACGTAGGACACGACACAGTCAATGACTTCACTTAATAATATTAAGAGTAAGAATAAGCAGCGCATATTTCTCTTCATCCTCCTCCAGGCTGCATGCAAGCGAGTCGGATGAGAGCCGTATTTTACTTTTTAAAAGTCCATCTCTGCGGGGAAAGCAGCAGCACATCTGGGATGAACAGGATGTCTTGAGGCAGGAAGGGAGGAGGGAACCGGGGAGTCAACATGAAGACGGGTCCTTGCGGAGAAGACAGGGGTAGGTGTAATGGAGTGTTTCAGCGCTATAGAGACAGGATGAAACACACACACACACACACACACACACACACACACACACACACACACACACACACACACACACACACACACACACAGAAAAACAGTTTGTCATAAAACACTCATTTGTTTAACACTCATTCAGGAGTCTAACGCAAAGGGCTATAATTACCAAAGTTAAGATTTCATTTGAATCTACATTTCTGACCAATTTCTTTCGAAAGATCTTAGATATTCTTAATATACCTTATTTATTAACTCATTCAGTGCCGTCGCTGTTTGTAAAAATCAATTGGAATCCAACCGGTGACCGCCACTGACATAATGTATTTGTCATGTACGTTTTTCATGGGGTAGGCGTGTGGAAGAGAGTTCCCTCTGGTCACTGCTTCTGTTGCTACAGACCACCATCGTTTGTGCATCTTGAGGGGTCAAAATGCTCTAAAACAGCTCATGATATGGGGAACCCTGCTTTTGAACGGCTGCCATTACTCTGAGCTCATGTGGCTGTACTTGGATCGCAGGCGCAAACAGTGGGAGTTGGAAGGGGCGTGTTGCGGCCATTTAAAAGGCTACACGGGTTCGCGTCTTATGTGCACACATAAAGGATGTCAAACGCCAGACTATCTTCGATGTCTGATAAGATGATCTTTTGGTCTGAGGCAGGTTGAGAGGGGATTTGTCCTGATAACTGGGTCCGACCAATCCGAGGTCTGAGTGAGTCAATGTCTCTGTGAACTCTGATGTGAACATAATGTAGCCAATCAAACAAGTGCCTTGATTGATGAACGAGGACGGGCCAGTAAATTAAACGCACCAGTAAATTAAACATATGTCTTGACTGATGTCAATTTTTTAAAAGTCTTTTTCCCAGATGGTAAGTCGTATTTTCCAAAGCAAGTATTTTCTCGGAGACACCATCATCTTACAATGCTCCCGCCTCCAGTTCTCTTCAGAAACACTGAGGCGCACATCCGGGAATGTCTGTTTTTATTCACTTTTTGTGAGACCACACAAGATTTCTGCCTTGCAGATATTCTTGTTATTATATTACAGCCCTCTCAGGCTCAAATTAAGTTCTCGTAACAGGTAAAGTCTAGGTACTTGGTTGTTGCAAATCTGCAACACCTGTCCTGTGAAAAAATCCTGATGTGCGTACCCGGGCTTAAGAGCATTGCGATTTTCGGCTTAGATTTTGTATTGTATCAGCCCTTACGAAGGAACCAAGAACATTGATAGCTGCTCGAGTACCATTACACTTGCTGGCTCCTTAACATCATCGCCTGCGAGCCAGTCTTGATTGTGAGCTGTGTGCCCGAGCAGAGGGCAGCACCTCTGCTTTGCTACTGGAGCGCCTACTGGCACTCACATGCAAGTCTGATGAGCGCCGATGCTCTCTACAAACGCCAGGAATTCTGCTTCTGCCTGTTGGATCGCTAGCAGGGTGTGTTGCACCTCTCCGTGTCTCTGGATATTTCACATTTAAATGAGCTAAGAGCGCATCTGACTGAGACGCTGCCGATGGGTGTGCCGATTTAGACCTGTGAGCCAATGGTTGCTTTCTTCGCACAGAATTATCAAGGCGGGGCTTTTCTCTACGTTCACTCCATGCTTCGAGCGTGTTAGGAGAAACATGCAAAGCTTTAGACGAGGTTAGATTCTGGACAGCAAACAATGATGACTTGGGCCTGGCGGAGGACGCGGGTATGACACGGGTTGTGATGAATGTGTCCTGGCGCGTGGGGACCGACGCTCTCCGGCCTGACGCGGCCTTTCTCACGTTTGTCTGAACCACCGACTCGCTGCTCTCAGAGCTGATGGAGCTCTTACGCGTGTGGGAGGAACCGGCGCTTAGCTCTGACTGAGAAACATCACTGACACTCCGACTTCGAACAAACGTGGCGTCTCGGGGAGGAAGACACTTGCTTGTCTGACCGCAAGGAGTGAGCGGGGTTCTTACTGGGCTTGTGTGGAGGCTTCGCGTGAGAGCTCGCAGGTGGTGCGTGGCCATGGCGGGAACGCTGCTCCCCAGAACGGGACTAGCGCGAGGGCTGCTCCTCAGGGGCGCGCGCGCCGGACTGTTTCTGGGGCTGCGTGGCGCCCGTCCCGACTTGGTGGCCAGCTCCTTGGCTCTGGAGCGGCGGTGGCT
>NW_017805075.1:229133-229399 GCF_001891065.2 Hippocampus comes | reverse complement strand
CCCTCTCAGGCTCAAATTAAGTTCTCGTAACAGGTAAAGTCTAGGTACTTGGTTGTTGCAAATCTGCAACACCTGTCCTGTGGAAAATCCTTATGTGCGTACCCGGGCTTAAGAGCATTGCGATTTTCGGCTTAGATATTGTATTGTCACAGCCCTTACGAAGGAACCAAGAACATTGATAGCTGCTTGAGTACCATTACACTTGCTGGCTCCTTAACATCATCGCCTGCGAGCCAGTCTTGCTTGTGAGCTGTGTGCCCGCGGCG
>NW_017805075.1:213800-229034 GCF_001891065.2 Hippocampus comes | reverse complement strand
CTGCCTGTTGGATCGCTAGCAGGGTGTGTTGCACCTGTCCGTGTCTCTGGATACTTCACATTTAAATGAGCTAAGATCGCATCTGACTGAGACGCTGCCGATGGGTGTGCCGATTTAGACCTGTGAGCCAACGGTTGCTTTCTTCGCACAGAATTATCAAGGCGGGGCTTTTCTCTGGGTTCACTCCATGCTTCGAGCGTGTTAGGAGAAGCATGCAAAGCTTTAGACGAGGTTAGATTCTGGATAGCAAACAATGATGACTTGGGCCTGGCGGAGGACGCGGGTACGACACGGGTTGTGATGAATGTGTCCTGGCGCGTGGGGAACGACGCTCTCCGGCCTGACGCGGCCTTTCTCACGTTTGTCTGAACCACCGACTCGCTGCTCTCAGAGCTGATGGAGCTCTTACGCGTGTGGGAGGAACCGGCGCTTAGCTCTGACTGAGAAACATCACTGACACTCCGACTTCGAACAAACGTGGCGTCTCGGGGAGGAAGACACTTGCTTGTCTGACCGCAAGGAGCGAGCGGGGTTCTTACTGGGCTTGTGTGGAGGCTTCGCGTGAGAGCTCGCAGGTGGTGCGTGGCCATGGCGGGAACGCTGCTCCCCAGAACGGGACTAGCGCGAGGGCTGCTCCTCAGGGGCGCGCGCGCCGGACTGTTTCTGGGGCTGCGTGGCGCCCGTCCCGACTTGGTGGCCAGCTCCTTGGCTCTGGAGCGGCGAGGGCTGCTGTTCAAGCTGTGAGGAGAGTGGGGGGCCTCCAGATCCTCCAGGCGCTGAGTGAGAGCCAGTTTCTGCTGGATGGCCATGCGAAGCAGGGAATTCAGTGTCTTCTTCTCATCCTCGGCGGCTGCTAGCTGCCTCTGCATTTCATCCAGCTGGGTGACATACTGGTCGCACCTGAGAGACGCACACGCCATGAAAAGATGCAACATGCACAAGCAACACAAAGCTGTTAAACAACACACACCTCAACCACTGGACTGTGAGGCATGCGCTGCATGGCAAACCTTTTAGATTAGACATAAATCGCACAGTTATCAAAAGTTAAAAATGAACGTTAATGGGTTAACAAGGAACTAAAAGTTGTTGACAAACTGTGTAGCATTCCTTCAAAACTCAAAAGAGTAAAAAGTGATGGATTACTTCCTTACTGTTTTTTTTTTCAATCCAACACCAAAACAAGAACAAAAACCAGATTTTTCACATTTCAACTCTCGGCTCAAATCAAGACGATGAAATGAAAAAATGAATTTGAAAAAAATACCTGGTCGGGTTTCAGTGACACGGAAGCTTGGTCACCACCAGCATAAGTAAAAATATGTTTGCTTTTTAGCCACCACACTTAATGTTGTTTAGACAGGAATCAGCATCCTTTTAGAAACTAAACTGAGAGCTACTTCTTGTGTACTGATGAATGAAATGGGCGAACAATTTGACACACACGCACGCACACACTTCTGAAATTAAATATCTGCTCAAATGCCTTTATGTTCTTTTTAATAATGAATGATATTTATCTGTGTGCAGACACTGATCATCCATCCATCCATTTTCAGAACAGCTTATCCTCACGAGGGTCACGGGAGTGCTGGATCCTATCTCAGCCGTGTCTTCAGGCAGTCGGCAGGGTACACCCTGAACTGGTAGCCAGCCAATTGCAGGGCACACATAGACGAACAACCATTCACTCGTAAATTCATCTCAAGGACAATCTAGAGCAGTGGTTCTTAACCTGGGTTTGATCGAACCCTAGGGGTTCGACAGAGTTGAGACACACCCGACTCAACATGTCAATTAGTTATGACATGTCCGCTTGGCCATCACTGGCTGGTTCATTTTGTGCACAAAAAAACCTTATACTTTATACTTATACTAAGTTATTTACTTTTTTCTGTTTTTAATAAATCATTTTTTATGTCTTGAATTTGTAAAAAATAAATGAATAAAAAAATTAAAATCATTTTTATTTTTCACTAATGAAGGGTTCGGTGAATGTGCATATGAACTGATTGGGTTCGATACCTCTAACAAGGTTAAGAACCACTGATCTAGAGTGTTCCATTAACCTAACAGGCATGGGGAGAATCTGCAAACTCCACGCAGGAAGGCCGGAGTCGAACTCTGCACCTCTGCACTGTGAGAGGGACGTGCTAACAAGTCGATCTCCGTGCCGCCTGCCACTGATCACGTCAATGATTTTTCATAATAATCATCAACAATCACTTCACAATGCAGGAAAACAAGTTGAATATAAAGTGCAACACTATTTCTACAAATGTCCGCAACATTTCCACAACATTTCTAGGAAATTTCAATGTTCCATTAATGGTGAGCTATTTTTAGAATCCTCCCACAGGCTACTCATGTGGCACCGTGTTGGTGACCGCTGGTTTAAAGGAACAAAACATGCAATAAGCACAATTTTCCAGGTAAATATTTGTCACAAATAACAATTTCTGTGCAATTTACTGTCAATGATTTTTCATAATAATCATCAACAATCACTTCACAATGCAGGAAAACAAGTTGAATATAAAGTGCAACACTATTTCTACAAACGTCCGCAACATTTCCACAACATTTCTAGGAAATTTCAATGTTCCATTAATGGTGAGCTATTTTTAGAATCCTCCCACAGGCTACTCATGTGGCACCGTGTTGGTGACCGCTGGTTTAAAGGAACAAAACATGCAATAAGCACAATTTTCCAGGTAAATATTTGTCACAAATAACAATTTCTGTGCAATTTACTTTTAACCACAAAATGCAACCTAATACATTACCGAATCATCCATCCATCCAAACATTTCGCATGTTTTTGGAATGTGGGAGGAAACCAGAGTGCCCGGAGAAAACCCCGCAGGCACAGGGAGAACATGCAAACTCTCCACAGGAAGGACGGTGCCAGAATCGAACCCTGTGCCTCTGCACTGTGAGGCCGATGCGCGAACCACTCGATCACCGGGCCGCCATTACCTAATCAGTTAAATATTTAACTCACATTCAGTCCTGTGGTCTTTTTCTCTCTCTTTTTTTTACATGTATTTTTTTTTCAATCTGAGCAATAATAATAAAATAAATATGTAGACAAAAACAGGCCTTTCTGGTTAAATTATAAAAAAAAAAAACAATATGAGGCATGCTTTTAATACACATTTTTTGATTGCCAAGTAAGAGTGGAAAGAATGAATAATACAAGGATTGTCAACATTCCCTTGCACCAAATTAGTCTGAACTATTTTCAAATTGCATTAAAGCAACAAACACTACACGGGACTAGCGCGAGGGCTGCTCCTCAGGGGCGCGCGCGCCGGACTGTTTCTGGGGCTGCGTGGCGCCCGTCCCGACTTGGTGGCCAGCTCCTTGGCTCTGGAGCGGCGAGGGCTGCTGTTCAAGCTGTGAGGAGAGTGGGGGGCCTCCAGATCCTCCAGGCGCTGAGTGAGAGCCAGTTTCTGCTGGATGGCCATGCGAAGCAGGGAATTCAGTGTCTTCTTCTCATCCTCGGCGGCTGCTAGCTGCCTCTGCATTTCATCCAGCTGGGTGACATACTGGTCGCACCTGAGAGACGCGCGTGCCATGAAAAGATGCAACATGCACAAGCGACACAAAGCTGTTAAACAACACACACCTCAACCACTGGACTGTAAGGCATGTGCTGCATGGCAAACCTTTTTAGATTAGACATAAATCGCACAGTTATCAAAAGTTAAAAATGAACGTTAATGGGTTAACAAGGAACTAAAAGTTGTTGACAAACTGTGTAGCATTCCTTCAAAACTCAAAAGAGTAAAAAGTGATGGATTACTTCCTTACTGTTTTTTTTTTCAATCCAACACCAAAACAAGAACAAAAACCAGATTTTTCACATTTCAACTCTCGGCTCAAATCAAGACGATGAAATGAAAAAATGAATTTGAAAAAAATACCTGGTCGGGTTTCAGTGACACGGAAGCTTGGTCACCACCAGCATAAGTAAAAATATGTTTGCTTTTTAGCCACCACACTTAATGTTGTTTAGACAGGAATCAGCATCCTTTTAGAAACTAAACTGAGAGCTACTTCTTGTGCTGTGATGAATGAAATGGGCGAACAATTTGACACACACGCACGCACACACTTCTGAAATTAAATCTGCTCAAAACACGCACGCACACACTTCTGAAATTAAATATCTGCTCAAATGCCTTTATGTTCTTTTTAATAATGAATGAGATTTATCTGTGTGCAGACACTGATCATCCATCCATCCATTATCAGAACAGCTTATCCTCACGAGGGTCACGGGAGCGCTGGATCCTATCTCAGCCGTGTCTTCAGGCAGTCGGCAGGGTACACCCTGAACTGGTAGCCAGCAAATTGCAGGGCACACATAGACGACCAACCATTCACTCGTAAATTCATCTCAAGGACAATCTAGAGCAGTGGTTCTTAACCTGGGTTTGATCGAACCCTAGGGGTTCGACAGAGTTGAGACACACCCGACTCAACATGTCAATTAGTTATGACATGTCCGCTTGGCCATCACTGGCTGGTTCATTTTGTGCACAAAAAAACCTTATACTTTATACTTATACTAAGTTATTTACTTTTTTCTGTTTTTAATAAATCATTTTTTATGTCTTGAATTTGTAAAAAATAAATGAATAAAAAAATTAAAATCATTTTTATTTTTCACTAATGAAGGGTTCGGTGAATGTGCATATGAACTGATTGGGTTCGATACCTCTAACAAGGTTAAGAACCACTGATCTAGAGTGTTCCATTAACCTAACAGGCATGGGGAGAATCTGCAAACTCCACGCAGGAAGGCCGGAGTCGAACTCTGCACCTCTGCACTGTGAGAGGGACGTGCTAACAAATCGATCTCCGTGCCGCCTGCCACTGATCACGTCAATGATTTTTCATAATAATCGTCAACAATCACTTCACAATGCAGGAAAACAAGTTGAATATAAAGTGCAACACTATTTCTACAAACGTCCGCAACATTTCCACAACATTTCTAGGAAATTTCAATGTTCCATTAATGGTGAGCTATTTTTAGAATCCTCCCACAGGCTACTCATGTGGCACCGTGTTGGTGACCGCTGGTTTAAAGGAACAAAGCATGCGATAAGCACAATTTTCCAGGTAAATATTTGTGACAAATAACAATTTCTGTGCAATTTACGTTTAACCACAAAATGCAACCTAATACATTACCGAATCATCCATCCATCCAAACATTTCGCATGTTTTTGGAATGTGGGAGGAAACCAGAGTGCCCGGAGAAAACCCCGCAGGCACAGGGAGAACATGCAAACTCTCCACAGGAAGGACGGTGCCAGAATCGAACCCTGTGCCTCTGCACTGTGAGGCCGATGCGCGAACCACTCGATCACCGGGCCGCCATTACCTAATCAGTTAAATATTTAACTCACATTCAGTCCTGTGGTCTTTTTCTCTCTCTTTTTTTTTTTACGGCACCGTGTTGGTGACCGCTGGTTTAAAGGAACAAAGCATGCGATAAGCACAATTTTCCAGGTAAATATTTGTGACAAATAACAATTTCTGTGCAATTTACGTTTAACCACAAAATGCAACCTAATACATTACCGAATCATCCATCCATCCAAACATTTCGCATGTTTTTGGAATGTGGGAGGAAACCAGAGTGCCCGGAGAAAACCCCGCAGGCACAGGGAGAACATGCAAACTCTCCACAGGAAGGACGGTGCCAGAATCGAACCCTGTGCCTCTGCACTGTGAGGCCGATGCGCGAACCACTCGATCACCGGGCCGCCATTACCTAATCAGTTAAATATTTAACTCACATTCAGTCCTGTGGTCTTTTTCTCTCTCTTTTTTTTTTTACTGTATTTTTTTTTCAATCTGAGCAATAATAATAAAATAAATATGTAGACAAAAACAGGCCTTTCTGGTTAAATTATAAAAAAAAACAATATGAGGCATGCTTTTAATACACATTTTTTGATTGCCAAGTAAGAGTGGAAAGAATGAATAATACAAGGATTGTCAACATTCCCTTGCACCAAATTAGTCTGAACTATTTTCAAATTGCATTAAAGCAACAAACACTACTCATTCACAAGAGGGCGCTACAAAACCTTTTAGCAAGCCGCAGGCTCATTCTAAAATGTTGCGTGTCAGGAGACCTTGACAACTGTGTGTGCTCCAATCCCTCTTAGGTGTAATCAAAGACACATAGGCAATGTTATGCAAGGAAAGTCCGAAAATGATTTGACACTTCCCAATTCACACGACAGCAATTTCAAAGCACCATGACGATGGATTACCAGAAGATCCTCGTGATTATCGTCTAAAATATTGCGCTCTGATTGTGGTAACACAGTGCCTCACATGAGGCCGCTACCCCGCTAAGGTGACCTGGCTCAGAGGGACAAATCTGCACACGGCAGGGCATGTGGTTTGTAATCTTCACGTGAACCAGTGGATTGTCCACACACGAGCGTAACAAGCATCATAAGCTTATTACACAAGTGGTGCAAAACGCTGCACCGCAACCACACGACCATTACCAAGCAAGAAAAACTCTCAAGAGGCAGTCACAACAGCGGTAGTGTTATTCATGAATGAAAAGAAGATTCTTACCGACTAGCAAACATGACTCGGAGTGAAGAGAAGGTGGCTGCATCTTCTTTCAATGCTTTGAGTTCATTGCGGAGTTTCATCATGGTTTCAGACACCATGCTCTTCTCGGTCTCATACTTGCTTTTTAAATTGGACAAAGCCAACTCAGCCGTCTTAAAAAAAAAAAAAAAAAAAAAATGCAAAATCGTGTCACCATTGTAATACAAGAAACAAAGAATGCATTGACTGGTGTTTTTGCTTTCCTGTGCCACGGCAGGCCAGGTTTGAACATGAACAATTTGTGCACGCAGTTGCGCTCCCCGGGGGACAACTTTGTGTTCCCTAATGCAATATATACTGCACTTCTTAGGGACCAATCGGGACAGCTAATTGAGCATGAACAATTGTTAGTACGGCTGGCTTGACGACTTGCCTTGAACACGGTCAACTTATGAAATGAATCATGTTGCTGAGTGAAGGTCTATAATTTAGCCTAAACTGTCCATTTTATCAGCAAGTTGCATTGTCATTGTCTGCTTGTAGTTCATTAATAAGAAACAAATAATAAAAACGGGGACACTTAACTAATATGCATTTCCAATCGCAAAACACCCATTTCATACAATGAACATGAAGTTCAATGGAAAATATCCGATTTTTAAGGGGGTGAAATGGAGAAGTCTCAAGTGTCGCACCTGATGGTCTTGCTCCCTGTGAATGTACCTGTTTGTTGGCCTTGAGCACCGTTCTGAGAGTAGCAATCTGTTCTCGCTTGGTGCTAAGAAGGGACTTGAGCTTGAGTACTTCCTCCAGCAGGCTTTCAGCATCCCTCTCCATCTCCACACTGCTACTCAGCCCCGAGTAAGGCATGGCACCTCGCTGGCGACAGAGGTCCACTGCCACCTGAGGGTTTAAGGGCAGGTTCACATCAAGTCGTACACGAGGGTCCCGAGGGCATTCAAATCAATCTCGAACAAACACACAAATCCCAAACACTGTGTCAAGGTGAGAAGACCCATTAAACCCTTAATGTAGATTTTATTGTGCTTGCCTTAACATCAGTTTACGTGTGGTTTTGCAGTAATGCCCAATATCCAGTCGAAGCCGCACCGCTTAAGCTCAGTAATCCATTCCATTCAAACCCACACACAGCCACGTGTCAACAAGGAATTGGATTTGGGCAGACACGAGCTACTCAGCTCCATTTAACAGTCTGAGCTGAGCATTAGCAGGACGGCACTTGTGAATGCGTAACCACTTTTACTGAGGACAAAAGCCCTCCTTTCACTGAGAGAGCATTTCAACACTCGAATATCAGCAAAGCATCAGGAGACAATCGGAAATACTGCGCGTCATAGGGCTGCGTATTGTTGAAGACCTCATAATTCAATTTGATATCAATTCTTTATGTTGTGATTTAATATTGATTTGAATGTCTAGATGTCTATTCTGTAAGATCGATTGATTTTTATGCCCCATCTAAATATGCGGTACATCAGGTCATATTTATCAGGAATAAAACATCTGAAAAAACAAAATCCACAATAATCACCTATTTGTGCATATGGAGTAGACGAGTAGAAAACATGACGGAATGTCAACTTCATATTATTTTTTTCTTCCTGGAAAACAAACACTCTGTTTTTGGTGCACACTGCGTATTGTTGAAGACCTCATAATTCAATTTGATTTCAATTCTTTATGTTGTGATTTAATATTGATTTTAATGTCTAAATGTCTATTCAGTAAGGTCGATTGATTGTTATGCCCCATCTAAATATGCGGTACACATCAGGTCACATTTATCAGGAATAAAACATCTGAAAAAACAAAATCCACAATAATCACCTATTTGTGCATATGGAGTAGACGAGTAGAAAACATGACGGAATGTCAACTTCATATTATTTTTTTCTTCCTGGAAAACAAACACTCTGTTTTTGGTGCACACTGAATAACCGAGCGGCACATTTAAAAAACGCTCCGAATTTCCCAATGGTCTGAGTGAACCAGTGCACGCTTGGAGCGTTCTTGCATTCCCATTCATTTCAAATGGAACAGTCCCTCAATTTATGGATGTATCAGTTTACAAACGGGCTCACAATCCACAATAATCACCTATTTGTGCATATGGAGTAGACGAGTAGAAAACATGACGGAATGTCAACTTCATATTATTTTTTTCTTCCCGGAAAACATTAAACACTCCGTTTTTGGTGCACTCTGAATAACCGAGCGGCACATTTAAAAAACGCTCCGAATTTCCCAATGGTCTGAGTGAACCAGTGCACGCTTGGAGCGTATTGCATTCCCATTCATTTCAAATGGAACATTCCCTCAATTTATGGATGTTTCAGGTTACAAACGGGCTCATGGAACCAATCAAGTTCGTAACTTGAGGCTCCACTTTAATCGTTAGTTGCGGCTCTCGTTTCTACCCACCCTTAAAAGCGTGTTATGAAGAGGGCCGCCTTACCCGGAGGTGTTTGATCTGGCATCTGATGACCGCAACCAAATTGCGGACATTGGAGGGGTCCCTGAAATCCAGATTGGGGGAACCGGGGCAACTAGGAGAGTCGACGGAGGACCCTGAACTGTCCACCTCGCCCATAAACTGCAATGCCGCAGCTTTGGAGATGAAGGTGTCATTGGCGCGTGCCTTCTTCTGGGAGTTAGGCGGGGTGGAGATGTGGAGCGGCCTTCTTGCACCAGCTCCGCCATGTGCCCTGGCGCTTTCACGGTAATAGTCCAGCGTGACCCGTTTGGGTGTCAGGTTGTTGCACACGCAGATGTGGTGGTAGAGGTTGGACAGCTCCTCAGAAAAGGCGAGCAGCTCTTCCTGCGCCACGCTCAGATGGCCTTCAGAATCGCTGGCCACTTTGCGTGTGGCTCCAATCTCAACCTCCAGTTCACTGATCCGCTCCTGGTCCTGTCTGCTGGACTTGATGCACTGGCGAATCTTGTCAGCCAGCTCCTGGGCCTCCGATCGCCATCGGTCCTTCTCCTGTTTGTATCGTTGTTCCAGGGTGTTATAGCGAGTGCCCGCTTGAGACAGTTCATCCCGCAGCTTCAGAAGCTCTTCGCTGGCCGAACGCATACGTGCCTCCAGCACTTCTTTGCTCTTTGTGTCGACCTCGTAGTCAAAGACGGCGTCAGCAGCGTCCGCAGTCTTGGCCTCCTCTTCGTCTGCCTCCTGGTTGTTCTGTTGGCCGCTCTGTATAGCCTCCAGCTGTTGGGTGAGAGATCCAACTTTGTCCTCGTGCTGACTCAGTGCTTGCTTGGACATCACCAGCTGCATCTGCAATTCTTCCACCTTGCTGACAAGACTTGACTTCTCTCTTTCCGCCTGTGTACACCAAACAAAAAAGGGCAAGCAAGAATATTAAGTAAGTACAGGATTTGCTGCATGCCCACTTCAGGACTTGTGATTGACTGGAGACAAGATATGTCCCCATTGATCATATCAAGATCATGCAGTGGAAGTAGAGAAAAAGGATAAGTACACATGCAGGACATCTGTTTTGATGACAAATGGACCTCATAAGCAAACTAGCAATTCACTCAAAGGGTCAGTTGTAAGCGGAGAACAGAATTATACGTCAATCATTTTCAACAGGACAAAAGAAGAGGATGCTGTTTGACACACGTTATCCCCCAACCACTTTTACACTCCCATTAATTTTTAATGTGAAACAGTGGCTGACCCCATTCAACTCTTCGCTCCAAACATCTGCTAGTTTGCCGCTTGTTCACCCAACCCCCACTTTCAGAACCTCATTAAAGATGGATTTCCTTCACGCCGAGAGGGAGAGTAACTCCAGACGTTAAAGTATTCTCGAGCATCCTTTTATTATTTAGAATTAGGTTGCGAATTGACATTTCTGGCCAAGATGTACAATATTAATCTGCATGTAACGCAAACACAGTCTCTTTTGCTCTCTTTTACACAAATGCACAGCGGATGTGGGCTAAAGCAGGAAGTAAGTTGTTATTGGCACTTGAAAGTTCACTTTGAGCAAGACAAGAGATGCCTTTCATGTGTATACAAATGAACTGCACTTTGAGTTCATTTTCTGCTTAAATTGGCATTTCATCTTTCAGCAGATTTAAGTATTCATATGTGGGTGAAAAATTACATGACCAGGTGCACAGTTGATATCATGATTGGCTGTAGAAGAGCTGACACAAATATGTTGCCTCTCTGGCAGTGTCAACCAAAGTATACATTTTTAAGTTTTAGAGAGAGTGTTTTGTGTGTGTGTGTGTGTGTGTGTGTGTGTGTGTGTGTGTGTGTGTGTGTGTGTGTGTGTGTGTGTGTATTTCAAATGTGAGTGAACTGTCAAGCCAGATTTCTGACTAGTTGTAGCAAGCGATGAAATGTGCAGCAGAATCACGAGGAGACAGAATATTGGCGGGGTGCTCATTTCGTGTTAGAAGGTTACTGTTGAAGGTCACACAATTTTGCCTAGGTTCCCTGATGAATAGTAGTGAACCTCTTCTGAGAAGTCGACACGGTAGTGTGGAGGGAGGAGTTAGAAGTTCAAATCATGATATTTTCGGCAAACAAACGGGCAAAGAAGTTACTGACCGCATGGGTTATCTTGTTGATGTAAATCATGAAAAGTAGGGAAGATCAATGATAAATAGACACCGAATTATTTAGCAGAGCATAAAACTACAGCGTTAGACCAGCCGTAGTCCTGAGCCACGGCGACAAACGAAAACTGAAATGCTGTTGACAATGTCTGCTTCCTTACCTGAAGGAGTTGCTGTTTAAGTTTCTGGCTGTCTGAAAAGTGGAGCTCACTCAGGAGGTCGGAAACAAGCCCAGAAGCTGGAGCGCGCAGAAATATGTCACTGTTACGTGGAGTGGCATAACGTTGCGTGACGCCATTAGTTTTGGCGTCGCCCACGTGAGCCGAATTGGGACCGGCGTCCTGGTCGTTTGCCTGAACGTCAGACTCTCCCGTGCGGCCCTCCTCCTGGCTGTCATCCAGATGGTCCAAGTGGAGCTCCAGGTTGCCCAGAGAATCAAAAGGGTTCAGAGTCAAAGCCGAGAGTTCTAGGCGGAGACTGTTTTTCTGCTCCCTCTCCTCCTTCAAGGATTCCAGGACCTCGTCCAACTGATGCTCAGCAATCTCCCGCAGCCTCGCGGCCTCCTCCATCTGGGCCCGCAGCTCCTCTTGCTCTTCGTTCTTTTGGTTCAGCTCAAGCTTTAATGATTCAAACTCCACCTGGAATCCAAATAGTTGGGCTATAATGAACAATTATTTTAATAATCATTGATTATTTTGATAATCAATGAATTGGTTGATTTAAAAAAATAAAGAAAAAAAATATCAACAACACCCTTTCACGCACCCTGTAACCTGATAACATGATACGCAGCCCACTATCGTAACCCCTAATATCAACAACACCCTTTCACGCACCCTGTAACCTAATAACATGATACGCGGCCCACTGTCGTAACCCCATGTGCCTGAAAGGGTTAAATGCCATTCCTTTATTCAAAAACAGGACGTTATCAAACTGGAAGTGCAGAAAATGCAGAAACAAAAGTGACGATGATTCAGCTACCAGTTTGGCACAGGTAACATTTCAGAAAATGGGCGATGATGTTGATCATTCTTTTCCAATGCAAATTTCTCGTTTGATTTAACACAAGGAGAATGAGCCCTTCTTTCATGGATGATTACAGAAATCTGAGAAATTTCAGAGTTGAGAGGCTGAAATTCCAAAAATTTGGATAATTTTAAGTTGAACAATGTCACCAAATGATTGGTTGATTATCACATTAGTTGGAGATTAATTTGATAATTGATTAGGCGTCGATCAGGCGGTTAACTTTCGCATCTTCACCAAACAATATTTTGGCACGCTCAAAGAGTCACGTATTTAGGCCCTAACATAAAGGCACAACATGTCAGATTTTGAAACTGTCAATGGTGCACTTTGAGTAACATTACTATCTTTATTTACTGTTCAACTCATTCAGTTGCTTAAAAGAAGACACACCATCGATGTTGAGCTGCACGAAAAAGAAGAGGAAATTTTATGCCTGAATGGACATTTGAGAATCTTTCATTTGAGGGGGAATTTCAAGTGATTATACATCTCGTTTTAAACGTCGTTAAAGGTGTTCCTGTTCACACAAAAGAACAGCAATTTGTTGTTCTTACATTTTGTTTTGCTTCCAAAAATAAACCAGTGACCTTAAAGGCTAGGTAGGTCATGTCCCAAGCTGTGGTTTTTAACATCGTGTTACACCCTTACCTGTTCAGTTGGGTTTTTTGCGTGTGTCACGTTGGACATAACGATTGCATTGTGGTTGTCATAGTGCCCGTACTGGAGCTAATTACTTTTTTCCGAGCCTGGAAGTAACTCTCAGCCAAAAACTGGTCTGCCCGGTGTCCTTAACACAAGATGAGAACTCAGCTGGTTGTGAGGTTGTGTCAACAAACAATGTGTGGCAGCGATAGCAAAGCAGGGTAAGAGCAAAGCAGTTTTGCTTTATGAGAGGAGTGGAAGAAGAAAGTGGCAACTGAACTCTAATAACTTTAATATCACTCCTTTTTTACAGATAAGGAAGAATATATGCCCCTGTGTATTATATTAGCTGTCTGTCTGTCTGTCATTACTGCATCTTACGTTGTGAATATTTGTTGGGTTTTTTGGGTTTTTTTTTTTTTTTTGTTTTTTGACTGCCAGCATCAGCACTGGCGATGTTTGTTATGTCTAGCACTTAAATATACAACGTGTGCAATTATTTTTGTTGAGCATTTAGTTTTATAGTAAACTTTAACTGGGGTGTCACCAAACACCTTAAATCCCGTTCAGGTAAGGCAGAAAAATATACAGGTACACGTCACACACTGGCTGCAATCAACAGGGGCACTCGAGTTGCTTTCACAATGTAGGAACATCCAAACACACACGACACTGTTGAGTAAATTCATCTTTTGTCTTTGATTACAATATTTTTTATGAACGGGAGAAGTCAAAATCATGACCAAATTTAATCCCCCCTTGCCCCCATCCCGTATATATATGCAGTATAAAATATAAACATAAGTGATCACTGACCTGGTTTTCCTTGAGCACAGACACTTGCTTTTGAAGAGATGTGTTCTCTTCCTCCAGCTCGCCATTGTCCTGCAATTGGCGCAGCTCTCGCACTTTAAATTCCTTCATCTCATCCCTCAGGTGCCCTTTCTCTGCCTCCAAACACACACAGTCCTGTGTAGGACAAGCCACGCTCGAATCATTTCTGAGTATGACAAAGTAGCACAAGGGTCTTACTCTCACTTGTAAACGGTACCTTCTTTAGCTGAGTTGAGACAACCCCAAGCCTTTCAATCTCCGCGTGGGCATTTCCGAGTGCCAGTCGTGCTTGCTTGAGTTCTCCCTGGACTTCTTCCAAACGCGTTGCCATGGCAGCCTCCTTCGATGCCGTCTCCTGCAGCAGACTCTCCTCCCGGCATTCTCCATCCGCGGCTGCGCGCTTCTGGCTACTCACAGAATCTGCAAAGGCCTTTCAACAAACAAAGAGACTTGCAGAGCGAACATTCAACAAGGCAAGTCAAACATATTTCATCGGGCTAGGGTTGAAGGTTCGAAGAAGCCAAATTTAAGACCACATCTATAAAATCCAAGACCTATCGTTCACAGTACATGACAATTCAGAAGCTTACCTTTATATCACAATAGTTATGTGTACCACTACACCATCAGTGACTTTCTCTAATTATTATAATTATTATTATTAAATATTTTTGGTTACAGTAACTGATGGTGTAGTTGTACACTCGCTTGACTTGTGTGCGAGCAGCGCGGGATCGGTTCCCACTCAGTGAGGGCGTGATTGTGGGTGTGAATGGGTGTCGTTCTCTATATCTGCCCTGCGACTGACTGGCGACAAGTTCAATTCAGGGGGTTGTTTGGCTTCCGCCTGAAGTAAGCTGGGATAGGCTCCAGCATCCTCCTGCGACCTTCTTCAGGATAAGCGGTGTTGAAAATGGATAGATGGATGAATGGTTGGATTTTTGGTAGCTGACAAACTTCTGCTCCTCACTTCAACCCAATTGTTGACAATTATTTACAAATGAGCTGTTTTGTCAACCAGAATTATCCAGGATATGAGGCTCAAAATACTTTTTTAGTATGTGCAAACACCCTGAGGACAAAAAAAAAATCCAAAAAAATGATGAGATGCTAGGCGCTTGATCATAATATCAAATACCATATCAATAGCACGAGGGTACTTTACCACACATAGTAAAACATAATACAACACGTATCATTTTCTGAGGCTGAAAGAACATTGGCATCACATTAAACTGTTAAGTGTGCTCAACTGTAAACTGAGAAATGGTTATATAAAGATGTTAATTAGCAACATACGAGCACACACTACTTTATTTAAGCCCTGCTAAAGCCAATACACATTATCAACCCGGGTATCAGGTTTCGACAGATTTTAAAAAATAGATGGAATTCTTTAGCACAGCACATTTCAAAACAAAGAGCTTTGCAGAACATGCTATGTTGGAATGTAAACAGAGTCTTTATTCTTTCATGTTGACTATCCAGAATGATGCTATTTCAATCTTTTACGTTAGGCCAAAAAAAAAAAAAAAA
>NW_017805075.1:212810-212951 GCF_001891065.2 Hippocampus comes | reverse complement strand
GCAGTAGATAGTCCGCTGCTCTCTGCTGTGCATGTGTCAGCACAACATGTACTCAAGCGTGTCTTTTGATTTCAACCATTTAGTGCCGACGCAACCGACGTCACACACGACATACGACAACAGCTAAGCTAAGCTAGCCAC
>NW_017805075.1:211128-212590 GCF_001891065.2 Hippocampus comes | reverse complement strand
CGTGTTCGTTCAATGTTGTCAACTAATATCCGGATTCATTTTAGGCAATTTTTCCTCAATTGTCCGGAGAAATTTTCATTAAAATTTGAAAATCCGGAATTCCGAAAAAATCCGGAGGACTTTCATCACTGAAAAATGTGAACCCGAAAAGACCACGATGCATGCTATTCAGGATAAGGCTCATAGTACAAATGCCATTTTGTCCGACCATGATTTCTGTTTGCTTCATGCAGTTGAATGGTAGAACATCAGTATATCGAATAATGCCCTCTGAAAACAAATCAATTGTGTTTTTAGTGTAAATAAACCAAGAGGCCTTGGGCGCTGCTACTGTTGTGATGAGGCCACTTCTGTTTTTTTGGCGAACCCCGGTCTTCTCGTGGCCAAAACTATTCACGGCCTCGTAACGAACAAAAAAAAAGTCAGCGAGAGAGAACCCAGACTCGACCCGCGGGCTCGGGCGGCCCGATCTTATCTCTAGTCAGTGTCACCTTTCAGCCCATTGTCGTCCCGGTGCGCCGTTTTATTTCGAATCACCCGCGAAACTATTTGTTGGCGGTGATGTCGGAATCCCGTCTCACGAAGCTTCGGGTGGAGCAACGCGCGTTCAGAGGCATCGGGCGTGGCCACAAGCGAAATCGACACATGCCTCGAAGCGCGCTTCGCAGATTTTCTTCCGGTTTACTCGGCACACGCATCGGTCCTTGGCACAGTCGGGCACATCACTACCCTGAGGTGGATCAAATTTGGTCCGGTATAAGCTCTTTAGTGGAGCTACGCCGGAGCAAATGTGCACGTGTGAACGCTCGACTGGATTTATTTCGGAGCTGCGTCGAACCAAACGTTGCCGTGTGAACGGGGCTATTTTGGTCGTAGTTGGTGTTACACTGTGGCAAATCCCCACCTGTCAAAAAGAAAGAAAGATGTTTGCTCATAATTATCTGTCAAATGTTCACTGAAATTGTATGACTCAAAAGTAATAGTGGTATCTCGTGCTTGCCCATAGAGAAGAAAAAAGTATCACGACATTGGCCAAATTTATATCATAACCATGACCGGAAACACACTACTTTTTTTTTCTTCGACTTATCAAAATGGATGGAAGAATTGTGTTATTTTTCTCACTAACTGACAGCTGATCATCATCAGAAGCAGTCTTCTCTTTTTAATGTCCTCAGCATCTCACTAGGAGTGTGAAAATGAATCTGAAAAATCAGAGATGAAAGTGGACTTTCCTGATAATTCAGGGAAAAAAAATTTATATATATATATATATAAGCAGTTCGGCATTAAATTTGGGGGGTGATAACCGATCCTGCATTATTCAGGGAAACAACCATGAATTTGCATTTTTTTTGTTTGTTTTTTATCCTCACTTGTTCCATCCATCCATCCATCCATCCATTTTCGGATCCACTTATCCTCACAAGGGTCGCGGGCGTGCTGGGGCCTATCCCAGCAG
>NW_017805075.1:173951-210784 GCF_001891065.2 Hippocampus comes | reverse complement strand
TCCGACCATGATTTCTGTTTGCTTCATGCAGTTGAATGGTAGAACATCAGTATATCGAATAATGCCCTCTGAAAACAAATCAATTGTGTTTTTAGTGTAAATAAACCAAGAGGCCTTGGGCGCTGCTACCTCTTTGAGCTGCTGCAGTTCCACTTTGAGGGCTTCATGCTCCTCTTCCAGTTGCTGATTTTTGATCTTGAGGGCTGAACTCTCCTCCAGCACCACCAGGCCATAGCGGGCGGCCTGCAGCTTCTCCTCTGTGGCCTCCTGGAGCTCGAGAGTCAGGCGTACCACTTCAGCTCTGAGGTCTGCGCTCTCCATCCCGGCAACCTCGTCCCCTGCCAGCGCTGCACCTGCCACATCTGCATCTGACTCTGCCTCCAGCATGCTTGCCTGGCTTCCCACTTGTCTTCCAGCCTGCTCCTGTGACCTCCTTTACAGCCTCACTCTCATGACTCCACCCTATTGCGAAAGCAGAAAACACACATTAAATGACTTGAAGACGACAAATGTAGCCTGTTGTAAAAGAAAATTAGAGGGTGTCCCCATATTCTCAACACCAAGGAAATATCTTGACATGAACTGTAGGTTTTTACATCCACAGATTAATCATGTAAATATGATATAAAATAGCAATGGGGAAGTAGTGATACCAGTTATCATGACAAAATCAATACTGGGCCCTTTTCAAATGTATTGGTGTAGGCTGTTGATACAAGCTAATGGGTAAAATTTTTACATTGAATAAATCCATTTTGGTCGTAGTTGGTGTTACACTGTGGCAAATCACCACCTGTCAAAAAGAAAGATGTTTGCTCAGAATTATCTGTCAATATGTTCACTGAAATTGTATGACTCAAAAGTAATAGTGGTATCTCGTGCTTGCCGATAGAGAAGAAAAAAGTATCACGACATTGGCCATTTTATATCATAACCATATACCACGATATATTTTCAGGTATTCTATTTAAAAAATTATATTACACATGACGACTACTTACCTTTTCTCACTTTATTTTTAAGTGACATTAAACAGAAATTTACCAAATGAGAAATGCATCCAATAGTGCTGCTATATAAAATTATCTTTATATTATTAATACTAACAGGCTACTCAAGTAAAGTACAGTAGTACCACGATATATTTTCAGGTATTCTATTTAAAAAATTATATTACACATGACGACTACTTACCTTTTCTCACTTTATTTTTAAGTGACATTAAACAGAAATTTACCAAATGAGAAATGCATCCAGTAGTGCTGCTATATAAAATTATCTTTATATTATTAATACTAACAGGCTACTCAATTAAAGTACAGTAACCTAAAGATGCACTTAAGTACTGGGGGAAATTATTTGTATTTCCACAGCTGCAAAGCGTGCACCTTGCAAGTAATGGGCATTTAACACAGCGAGTATAACTACTACTAACCAGCAAGACATTGACCACCATTATTTGTAGCACAGCAATACGCAGATTTTCCATGCCATGACAAAAAAAGACGTCCATGAACGTTTGTATGCCGTTTGGGTGGGGCAGACGGTCACCATTTGCTCACATCCTCTCGATTCACCGAAGATGGAAACGCCAGCTGCCTACTCGTTGTCCGGCAGTCGAAACCCGCTCGTGTGTCCGGTGGTGGTTTCCCCTCTGCCACGACCCAGCTTCTCAAATGGCTGCTGTCATCGGAGAACATTTCGAGCTGCAGCCCTTTTTAAACACACTAAGCCACCCCGTTTGTCTGTCTTTCCGTCTGAACTAGTCGGCCGGGAAAGGGAGCGTGAAAGCCCGACGCGGAAACGCACGCTGGTCGGACAGCTAGCAAGTAGATGTTAGCCATTACGCGACGGAAATACTTGACGCTCCGAGCAGAACACGCTGCGCGGATGGAAGTGCAAAGTGGGTGTGCAGGCGCCATTGCTTTCTGTGGTTTCTTAACGTAGAAAACGCCGACAATTGAAGGGATTCATATTGGCGTCATCCCGCTCCGACAAGCTCATTTAGCAAAGGATAGATACAACATGGGCCAAACGGAATGTTACAAACCTTATGTTTACCCCCCAAGATGTGACTCGGGTCAAATTGGTAATTGCTCGATGCTCCCGTGGCGTGGAAGCTGTCAGCGGGAGATTATCCTACGCGGGGGGCCCGGAGCTACCGCGTGTCCGCTGAGGTCCCTCGTTTTGCCGGGTTGGGCTGGAGTCTCGCGGCGAGGTCGAGCCGACTCGAGTGAGCTGAGTGCCCTCCTGCAGCGTCAAATGCGCGCCCAAACGTCAAGGCACAACTGCTCCATCTACCAAACAATCGGGGAGTTGCACCTTCACAGCGACATGCACAGTACAGTACAGTAAAGTACAGTATAGTATAGCCACATGATTTTATGTGGCCCGCGAAAGCAAATCAACCAGGTAACGTCCATGACGCTTGCTAAAATCTGTACCCAAAGTTCAAATTGTCATATGTAATAAATAGGCATGTTGAGCTATTGCAAGCATTTTCTTGTTTTACATTAGTACAGAAACTTAAACAGGGGAACAAACTACTCTCCTTGACTTTTGATTTCAAAATTGGTTGTATATTGATTGTGTACTGTATATGTAATAATACGAGGAGATGATTAAACATGTATACAGTTTCGCAGTCATAATGGCCCTCTTAGGGAAACTGTGACCACAATGTGGCCCACGACAAAAAGTTGACATGGTCTACAACGATACTGGTAGTGAAATGTACTGTGTTGGTAGGTGTATGAATTTGGTTTCTTAGTCTGCTTGCTTTCTGGTTTTCATAGTGAAGTTGATGAGAGAGAGCTGCAAACAGTGGTGTCTACAAGAAAGTTTATGTTCGATGGTCTTCTTTTCTGTGACAAAACTTGAAAAGGCTTATTTGGTTATTATTTGTTTCATGAATACAGTAATGTTGTTATTTGTGTAAGTTGAGGGGTTCGTTGTTTTTCCGTGGATGGCTCTTCTTTACGAATGACAGATGGAGAGATGGAATCCATTAATGCAGTTTATTAAAAAGGAGAAAGAAAAAAGAAACGTCTGCACCTCCGAACGGATGAACGAGAACACACCTCCCTTTCAGTCACGAAGGCACTTCAGCTTCTCCTTAGCCAATCAGACGCAAGCAACATAAGAATGTTTCAACAATTATTAAACACAATATAATTTAGATAACTATAACATAAAAGAATATAATGCTCAAATATAAAATGAAAATAATTAATAATTTAACATAAGCTTACATTTGTTTAATTAATAGTTTGATTTTTTTATTTTCTGATTTCTTGGAGTGGGGGGTTAAGATTCCAGAAAGGGTTACTATTTGGTTATGTTGGGCTTTTCGGAAAACAATAAAATTGTAAGTTTTGACACCTCTGCAATCATCACATTTTTTTGTTACAAACTGATACCGGCCTCCGTCAGAGAAGGGAAAATTTACTTCGCCCTCACAGGAAAAAGTTTGGAGATCCCTGCGACAGACAAACTACATGCATGGCAAGCCTTCCATGGTAATACAGTACACGTAATATAAACAGTTTACTAGCTATGTTTTGCATGCATATACTTATGATTACTATTGATTATAATATGTATTCTCCTTGTTTTGGAATATCCGTAGCAAGTAAAGGTCTTATTTATTGTTCACATTTTCTTGCACATAAAATTATTATGTTCACGATTAAACATATGTTTCCAGAAAGGCCACAACGAGGCAATTTAACTGATTACACATTTGTATATTTTTAGCCCCGTGTTCACAGGCACTTATTTTGGGTGTGAGACATATGTACTTGAAATTTATGAATGATACTGGTGTCACGTGATGAGGTTTAAAGCTTGGAACGCCATTACCTCCAGCAGATAATTGTCACTTTGCCACACCTAATATGGGGACAACGTTCACGCAGGATTCTGGTGGAGCCGGGGTCAAGGCATATTTCATGCCCATAGTGACGATAGCCTCCACGTTTTATTAAAATTTCACAGGTATAATTTTCACACATAGAATTATGAAAGATTTTATTCAACAACATATGATTGCAGCATCCAGATATAGACAAAGGAATACACTTCCGTTTGTGCTCGCTCAACTTCCTCTGTACTTCCTGGTGTACGGGAAAACTTTCCGCTAGTAATTACTACCACTTCTACTACTTCTCAGTGTGGCGCATATTTTTAGTATTTTACAAAATGAAGATAGTCACCTGGAATATAAATGGTATACGGTCGTTCAGATGTGGGATCAAAAAGACGCTTGATGAGCTGGACGCGGATATCATATGCGTGCAGGAGACCAAAGTGACAAGTAAGCGGAGAACACGCGGGCTAATTAAAACAGTTAATGCAACTTTTTTATTTCAACTAACTCGAATTGTGCATAGGAGACCTGCTCGATGAGAGGATTGCCATCGTTGATGGTTATAACTCCTATTTCAGCTTCAGTCGAGGACGCAGTGGCTACTCAGGTTTGTTATCCTGACGTCACCGTTTCAATTATATTTTCAGGCTTTCAGGCATGCCATCAGTTTAATATGCTAAAGAAAAAAATTCCGCTGAGCCTGACTTATTAGATGATCAACTTTTGCAGTGTCACAGAGAAGGGGAGCCAGACTCTCTTGATGTCACATTGTACTCGTTGTGTGTAGGTGTCGCCACTTATTGTAAGGACAATGCCACACCTATAGCTGCTGAGGAGGGTCTCACCGGTCTGTTGACCAATAACGCAGGGGGTATTGGTTGTTATGGTAACCACTCCGAGTTTACAGACGAGGAGCTGCAGCTTTTGGACAACGAAGGCCGAGCTATCATCACGCAACACAGAGTACAGTAAGAACATTAACTCAGTTGGACTGACTGGATGTTTATGTATGGCTGTATTTTCTAGTTACTGTTGCTGTTTGTCCTGACAGGTGTTCGGACAAAATCCAAACTATTACTGTGATAAATGTTTACTGTCCGCGAGCTGACCCGGAAAAGCCAGAACGAAGACAGTTCAAACTGCAGTTCTACAAGTTGCTTCAGACTCGAGCTGAGGCTATGTTGAAGAACGGGAGGTGTGAGGGGAATCTTGCATTCATTGGATCAAACTGGCACTAACTCCTCATTTCTCATTTCAGTTGTTTTCTTTTCTAGCTCTGTAATCCTTTTAGGGGATGTAAATACCTCTCATCGGCCAATAGACCACTGCGACCCGAATGAAATTGTAAGTACTGGACATGGATTAAATTAAAGCAAACCTTTATTTGGCCCCAAAGCACACAATATTTGACATTTAGAAAAATTTCACGGCTAATCAAAAATAAAATTTAAAAAAAGTCACAAAGTCTATATTTACTGAAACAACGAACTTGTCAACTTTAGTCGCATATTTACTCAGCGTAAAATCTGGATGTGTTTAGTTGAGCACAAAGCTGTATCTCTCTTGTATGAATGGCAACAATTCAATTCACAGTTTAATTGTACCTCCACCCATTTAGTAGAATAGTGAGGGGAGTTTCAGCCATAGTCTTGTCAAATAGGAATGTACTGTCGTGTTTTGTTGCCATTATGCAGCATCACCTAAGCCTATTCACAGCAGAGCAGGGCTCCGTCCCTCTAACAATATAGAACCTGAATAGTCAATTTAACACAATTGGTGACTCATCCGCTTTAAAAAAATTAAATTAAATAAACGACTCAACAGTTTGAGCATCAGGATCAATTCATTGCTGCTCCTTTTGGGGTATGCGAGTTTCATTCAAGGGTCAGTATAATACAGTATAGTCACAGAGATGCTAACGAGGAACAGATACACATCTACTGTTAGAGGGTCAGGATAAAGAATATGTACCCATAAGTATTGTTATATTTTATGTCTACGCGTTTTGGTGCAACGTTTGTGTTCAAATATCTGTGACTATTAAGTCTTACATCACCACCACATTGACACTATCCTGGCAGGCAACCTGTTCAGGGTGTAACCCGCCTACTGCCTGAAGACAGCTGGGATGGGCTCCAGCATGTCGGTGACCCTCGTGACGACAAGCGGTTTGGATAATGGATGGAGGGATAAAGCAAAGCTAGCTACTTGGTTGTTTTAAAGACACATGTAAATGTTTAGTTTTTTTTAATTTGATGATAAACTTTAATTGGGGGTGGCCAGAAACAGTGAAAGCCTCTTATTTTTTTAATGTATTGATTACCGTCTCTAAACCTGCGATTTGTTATGCAGTAACTTGTGTTGGGTGCACTGTTCCTCTCATTCCTTAGGATGACTTTGAGGACAACCCTGGCAGGAAATGGCTGAACGTCTTTTTAAGGGATGACAAACCGTCAGCCTCAGCAGATTTCTCCCATGGTGGCAAGTTTGTCGACACATTTCGCTATTTCCACCCCACTCGGACTGGCGCCTTCACGTGCTGGTCCACTCTGACGGGGGCTCGCCGTACCAACTACGGCACGCGCATCGACTACATCTTCGCTGACCATCAGCTTGCAAAGGAGCAGTTTGTGGCGGCCGACATCATGCCGGAGGTGGAGGGCTCGGATCACTGTCCCGTGTGGGGGGCTCTCCGGTGCATTCTGCTGCCTGACTCCAAGCCGCCCCCTCTTGCTACCTGCTACCTGCCTGAGTTTGCCGGCAAGCAGCAGAAACTCTCACGCTTTCTAGTCAAAGTGGACCAGAAGTCATGTCAAACTGAATCGAAAGAGGCACTGCCTGGATCTCAGGAAGAAGCTGAAAGGAGGGAGAATATAAATGTCACGGGCACAAAGAGAATCATGAGGACAGAGTCTGTTAAGCAGATGAGTAAAAAGGCCAAAACAGCAACGACTTGTTCAAAACCCCAGGGCAACCTTCTTGCCTTCTTTAAACCCAAAAATGAAAAAGCACTTGGTTCCTCACAGAATTCCCTCAAAGCGTCCCCAACACGGGATGAGCTCACGCCGGATGTCGTGTCACAGCTCCACAGCGCCACGCAAGACAAGACGACAAAAGGTGAACATTTGAGTACACACGCGTGCAACCCACGTAGCGACAAAGGAGCATCTTTCGGCTTTTGGAAGTCCGTACTTCACGGCCCGCCCCCGACACCTGCCTGCAAAGTTCACGGTGAGCCTTGTGTGCTGCGCACTGTCAAGAAAGAGGGGCCCAACATGGGCCAGCAGTTCTTTGTGTGCGCCCGCCCTCAAGGGCATGCTGCCAACCCAGAGGCTCGCTGTAACTTCTTTGCATGGGTTGAAAGGGGCAAGTGAAAAAAAAAAAGGTGACTTTCCGAATTTTTCACCATTGGTCTACTTTCAAATTACTCTTACTAGCCTGAATAAAGTAATGTTTTACAACAATTCAGTGTTCATTATTCCTCAAAAGAGGTGGCAAAAGTACTCACATTCTACTAAAATTGAAGTAGGCTTGTATAAATCAGTAGTTAGAAGTGTAAAATAAGTAGGAGGAGTGATTTTACTCCGATACTTTAGTGAAAAAAAGTAGACTTAAATTTATGTATGAGTACAAAATATTTTTTTACCCTCAATTATTGTAGTTTTCAAATGCAGAGAGTAAAAGGTGGTCAGAAAAATAACAAAAAATACGGACATAAAGTACAGACGGCTGAATAACTCAAATGCAGTCACAAAGTAACTATGCTTTTTTATTTTCCATAACTGTTCATCAATCTTAATTTTCCTTTCAGCCATAATCCAGTACATCTGATGAGTGTTTAGTTGTGACAATCATCACATCGGATAACACATTGAGCTACAAATAATCCACAGTGAAAAAATGGTCAAACAAAATTACACCAAAAAATAAAATAGACAATGCACACTAATGCGCTCTCTCCTCTGGCCAATTACTCAACTAATAATGAATCAAATTAAATATTTTAATCTAATGCTTTTTTCTGTTATTTTAAAACAATGTACTTTTAATTTATACTTTTTTTACATTAAAAAAATGTAAATTATTATTTTTTGAAATTATGTATTTTTTTTAACTGACAGAACCTGTACTCCTACTTACCCTGCTGCCAATGACAGCCCAGTACTTATTTTCCTCTAGATGGCACTGTAGTGAGCTGCAGGCAATTAGCACCGGTATTTTTTTAACGTAGGAAAGGTTCTACCAATTGCAGTGGGCCACACATGTCACAGTAGTGCAGCCAGCATGTTATCTACAGGATGTCCAAATTTGTAGTCATGTTTTGCATTTCTCGTGTGTTGGGCTGAAAGGGAAAGTGAATCTAAGCTGGCACCAAGTTCCATTACATTATAGGTACAGTATTTGAGTACTGAATACTAGATGGGACTGGATTGAAATGGGATGCGTCTAATTTTCACCATCCTCCTTCCTCATCTACTCTTCTCTTACAGCTGCACTGAAAAGTAAACATGCAATATGAACCAACGCCTTGTTCTGTACGGACATACAGCAATACTGAATAAATGCATTTGAAATGAAGCATAAAGGCTCATGTGGGATAATAATTGACAAAGATGTAAACAAAGGACGTTTTCGCTTGCTTTAGTTAGCTTTATAAATGTATAATGTAGTTTCAGTTCGGATTTGTTTTGTTTTTTTTTAAAGCATTTTCATTCTTTGTTTTGTTTACCAAACTGTTTTTTAAAATCTGAATTAGATTTATTTTGTTACTTCCTGTTAAATAATTACCTTGCCCTCCTCTCTCATTCGCTTCTTACGCCCACATCTGTCACCAGGCCAGGCCCTGCCTTTGAAAGGCAGACACACTCAAAAGTCACAGATACTACAGTAGAACATAGGGAATGATTGATAGAATAATAAATTCTAAAAATATTGGATTGCCACCTCCCTAATAGGAAGTGTTTATGGCCATGTGGAAGAGCGTTGGGTGGGTCATACTGCTGTAAAATAGATCTAAATAACAAAATACATGGTAGTTACTCTGCGGAACGTTTCTGACACACCTCGTGTGTTCTCTTTCCCCGGAGGCCAAATCCAGCAAATGGCCTTTAGGCCTTAACGCTGCAGTCCCACTATTTAGAAGGCAAAAAATGTGTGCTGTCATGAAGCCTACTATGGTACATGTGTGGTCTGGTATAGAAAAATACTAGACAACTGACAGTATTAACCCTTTAATGCACCCTGTAACCTGAGAACATGATATGCTGCACACTGTGGTAACCGCTGTCCCTGGAAGGGTTAAGTTATTAAATTAAATTGTGCCATCAGTGTCATTTCTCACGAGATGAACCTTTTATATACCACAGCAGACATGAAAATGTTGCCAGTATTATTTACTATGCAAGAGAAAACATGTTACTTGTGAATGTGATGAAAGGAGGAAAATGAAGTCAAATTTTAAGAGTGAACAATATATGCAGGTGTTTTAATGGATTTATTGTGGAGGCACAAGTTCCAGAGAAGGTTTAGTGGCATGCCAAGATAAAGAAAATGGGTGTTTCCTGGGCGTGCAAACAAAACTCCTATGTCACTATCGTTAAACTTTATCAGTCAACTGAAATCTCACTGCCAAGAAGTGAAGTGAATGGAAGTCATTCTAGTTGTGTTACATTGTAATGTCTGCATGGTTCTGAGTACTAAAGTGTTTCCTGACGCACTCGAGGCATGAGAAAAATTTCACGGCACACCACCATACAAAAATATCACAAAAATATGTTTTGCTTTACTCACAAATGTAAATCGTGTGTACGTGCCATGACTTGTTCTGTAATATGAATGAAGACAACTGGATACACAGTTTTGTGGATGTGCATTTAAAGTCCATGTAAAGCGAAAATATGATTTGTAAATTCAACACACCACAGAGAAGAGTGCAGTTCACAACCGTGCCAAATTTGAATAATTTAAAAAGGATATAAAATGGGCTTCAACATGGTGAAAAAGCAAGCTGTTCGTTCTGCTGAATGCGCTGAAACCACATCCCACTTAACGCCCCACTGTGTCAAATGCCAATAAAATTCCATTAGACCTGAAAAGCAAAGCAGGATCCTTCTTCATCTGGTATCTTTCTCATGCCTGTGTATAACTACGTATATGTTTAAGCCAAAAAAATATATTCGATTAAAGCCTCCGATTGCTGGAATGTATCCCACTAAGCCGGTATCGGAGCTTTTCTACACTGTAACAATGAGGCGCTCTAAAGTGGCCAACCCAGCACAAAGGCCCTGTCCACATATTGGCTATGAGAGTGGATTTAAAAAAAATCCCCCTCCCCCCCTGATCTTCTGCCTTTCTCGATTTGACATGAGACACTCTAAAGTGGCCATGTCAGTGTGAAGCACAACTGAGTACTACCCTGTTCTCAGGCTATACACGTTTCCAGCAGTTCGCTTCAAAAATGGATCATGTATTTCGAAACACATCTCTGAATTCACTTTACAAGGCCTGTTATTGTTCTACTTGTTATATATATAGGTTGCTGTGTTAGACAGATAAACAAAGGTACATCATTCGTCGTAAATGAACAGTTTTCCAACCAATGAGGTGAAACTGCATAGGTTCCCGCCACACACCTGATGATCTCTGACAGCTCGCCGATGTGCCGCCAAACAGTGGTTTGCAATCACTGGTCTATAATTTCTGCCATCCCCCTCCTTTCGTGTCTGGCCAGGGACTTACTGTACATGGACAACTCGCACACTGTTTCCACTCGTAAGCGTAATCACATGCCGGCAGCCTTAAGAAAGCACTTATCTATCTTATCTACTTAACCAATATAGCATCACTGTGACTTCCTGCCTCCGGGAGGATCCACTCATGTCGCAATAAAGCCCACCTGAGGTGACACCCGCTTTGCCACTCCTCTCTGCTTGCATAAGCAACAATAGCATTGGAATGTTTCACCATTTCCACTTGGTACTGTATGCGATTGACTGAGTTGCATTGCAACTTCAAGCGACCGGCCGTCTGCAAGCTTTAGCCGATTGCGTTCTGCATTTCGGACTGTTGTGACGGCTTCCCAGACCTGCTTGTCTCTCCATGGGACCGCTACCTGGGGTCGAGCAAAGGGTTAACTCTGGGTGTTCCCCTTCCCCCTAGCTCCCTCCCCGGCAGATAATCTCTCTACTCTCTCCTCCCACCACTCCTGAGGAGCTCTGGAGGGAGTAAAGCATTGTAATTATTCACAGCAAAAGTGTGACAACGGATAGCCGGAGCTCACCAATTTTTATGCAGTTCATTTCCAGGACGTTTTGTGGGGGTTTCTGCGCGTGTGAAAAGAAGGCCAGCCGTGCTGTTTGACACTTGGGTGAGTAACTCCTTGTGAGAGAAGTGTGTACATTTTGAAGGAGGGAGTGGAGGCAGTAACTGCCAATAGTGAGCCGCTCTTGCATCAGACAGCACCATGTGGTGAGCGATGCTGAACAAGGAGAATTTATCAGAATTCTTCCCCTATTCCAATTCATTCATTTGAAGACAATTTCATGGATCTTGGATTTGAAAATGTTAAATAATGTAAACATTCTACACAAACGAAATTATTAGGCCTTTGTAAAATAAATATATATATATATATATATATATATATATACATAGTTCCTTTTATTTGAGGCAAATTTGACCCCGTTCAATGTTTAGCCTCCCTAAAGATATGGTTTACATCTTCTTTTGCTTCATTGTTCACGTTTGCTGATTTGATGAGGACAACAAAATTAACATGGTGACATGTTAGAAATGTCTTTTACATGTTTCATGTATCAGTGTCCTTTTGAAAATATCAGTAGAGTATTTTTCACACATTTGCTGTCTCTGTTGGGGCGGGGGTGATATTGAGGTCACTAAAACATATCATCTAATGTTATTAAAAAACTTTAACACAAACATGAGTGTAGTAGTGTGAGAAATAAATCTAGTTCACATGTCACTTGACCGCTTCTCAATCATTTGTTGTGCTGTTTGCTAGCTTTTTGCTGAAAATGACTTTCGCAAAGGCTTTTTTTCTCAGTGAAGGGCTGTCACATCTATTGGACTACAGAATTGACATTTGCGTCCGATAAAAAGGCATCCTCCTCTGATGACAATGATTACCTCAGAGTTGGAACCTCAGTCCACCCCACTCCAACAGTTAGTTCACTACTTTCCCAAAATTGGAATTGTTGTCCATTCACCCCACTTGAACTGCAGGCTGGATTTATATAATCAAAATGGTTGCTGATATGCTGTCCAAGATGTCAAGTCATCTTTTGAGCTGATCAGTCGACAAGACTGTGACTCGAGAAGTCTTTAGAGGGACGTGTATGGGAACAGTTGAAAAAACGTGGGTGTGATCTCCTCGCAAGCCTAAATTGGGTTGCTCATTTTGGAAGCGGTTTACAAATCAAGGGGCAAGGTAACAGCAAAGCTTTGGGCTGCTAAACCAGGAAGGGCAATATTTCAAGCAACCGTGTCGCTCAGCATATCCCCACTACACAGGGGAAAATATCTTGCATGTATACATAGCCCTTAAAATTGCATCGGGAAATCCCTGATATAATGGAATTAATGTACTTTTTCGTAAGGTTATACAGTGGTCCTTCGTTTACCAGGGGATTACATTCCAAACTATCCCTACGACAGACAGAAATCTGCAAAGTATATGCACTGTGTATATCTTCTGAAGCGTTGTGCATAACACCAATACAACATGCACATCAGATGCATATATTATTTTTGTCCGCTTGGGATCACCATCCTCACGTTCTACAGTCGGGTATCTGTAGCTGTGACTGAATGCGTGTAGCTTAAAAAGGCAGGGCCAGGTCTGTTGGGTCAAGTCGGAGTCAGCGAATGAGTGTTTTGACTTCGCTGGCTAAATGGTTAGCCACTCTGCGTTGCGTTAAACCGCAAAATGTCAACTGTGAGACATGATGATAGATAATTACATGTCCAAATTCTTCTAACGTTCTATCGTGCTTGGGAAAAATGGATTTATAATCACTTTCTGAAGGTTTAAATTGTTGGGGTTAAATTGACCCTAAAGATAAAAAAAATGTTGGTTTAAATGAAAAGGTAACAGGAGCCAAACCTGATGTGAAAAGGGAGTTTCAAGTCAACCAGGCTTCCCCAGATTGTTATTATCCGGAGCCTGGATGCATTCCACTCATCTGTGCTTTCGCAGATGTGTCATCCCACTTTTCAAAAAAAGAGGCTGGAGCACAACTGAACAGCTAAAATAACAGTGTTCACACAAGAAGCCTTTGAGTGCGTGGGCCCGCTTTAGGGCTCATTCTACGTCAGTAGTCCTCTTGTGTGACGCGTGTGGGAATGGAGCAGGAAAAAGTCTTTGGAATGTCACATAGTGTTGGATCAGTGTGTCCTTGGGGTCACATGCAAGAATCTCAAGGGTGTGTGGGTGACCTGCGGAAAGGGGTGGGATCTCATGACCCAGTGGCACGAGTGCAGACCTTCACTCTTCAGTCCTCGCATCACGTTCATCATTTGACCCCACAGCACAGTCAGCTCGTTGGCAGTGTGCATGTCCCGAGACTGCTCAACTCAAGTCACATTGTTTTTGTGTTGTTGTTTGTTTCATATGTGCATTAGTTGTCATTTATACCAGCACAAGTAGCTCTTTTTATACACATCATTCCTCAAGTGCTCGGTTTTTATGATACAAAAAGAGACCGAGTTAAATTATTGACAAACTTTTATACCTGGATTTCTGAACTGAGAAAAGACATCTTTTTGAAAGGGGAATTAAGTGTGCCTCCCTCCTTAAAACTGAGGATGTGGCTGTGTTCAGAAATAACCAATCACATTCGAACTCGTTTCAGGTGAGAGTCAACACACATCAACAATCATATAAAGTGCCTCTATTAACCCCACATTGACTTCAGATGTTCTAGGACAGGGATCGGAAACCCAAAATGTTGAAAATGCCATATTGGACCAAAATAAACAAAAAACAAATATGTCTGGAGTCGCAAAAAATAAAAAGCCTTATAATGAAGGCAACACATGCTGTATGTATCGATATGAGCTATATTAGCCTGCTATCCACATGACTAAGTTGGCTACAAATACACAACAAGCATTCATGATTAAAAGGTTTTTTTTCCCCCTGCAATTCATCCTGCAGAGGAGGGGTGCCCAAACTTTTTTGACAGATCTACTTTTCGAACAACCATCATCCCGCGATCGACCCGTTACCTCACACGCATGCATACGCCCACACTTACACACGCATGCCGTAATGAGCAACAGCCATAACGGCCGCTAAGATGAACGAGGCACGGGACGCACTTTCACAGCGTGCTACCTATCGTAGCTCACGTGTACCATTTTAAAATGCTTCTCTTGGCCGCCCAGATTCCCATTCTTGGCAAGTACCCTCGGTGAATTGTACATGAAAGGCAGCTGTTTTGTTTTTTTTTTTGTTTTTTTTTTTACAACAGCCCCCTGACTGACATCCCGCTCTGCTAATAGAAACGAGTGTCGCAGGCCATGACGCAAATATTTATTGATGTAATGTTGACATTTAATATTTATTCGACACATTTTTACAGCATCGGAAAACGTTAATAATGTTTGTGTCATGTTTGTCCTCTGACAGAAACCATATTCAAACAAAAAATATATTTCCCTCCCATCTTTTTCCACTTTCAAACATTTTTGAAAAAGCTCTAGGGAGCCACTGGGGGTTGGGGGGCACTAAATAGCCGCATGCGGCTCGAGAGCCGCGTGTTGCCGACCCCCGTTCTCGGAGGAGGAAGTCGCTGATGGTTTAGTGGTACACTTGCCTGACTTGGGTGCGGGCAGCATGGGATCGGTTTCCACTCAGTGACGGTGTGGTTGTGGGTGTGAATGGTTGTTCATCTCTATAAGTGCCCTGCGATTGACTGGCGACCAGTTCAGGCTGTAGTCCGCCTTTCATCTGTAGTCAGCTGGGATAGGCTCCAGAACCCCCCACGGCCCTATCCAGGATAAACTGTGCTGAAAATGCTTCGCAGTGCAGAGGTGGTGGGTTCGAATCCGGCCCCGGCCTTTCTGCGTGGAGTTTGTATGCTCTCCCTGTGCCTTCACGGGTTTTCACCGTGTACTCCATATTCCAAAAACAAGCATGGTAGGTTAATTGATCACTGTAAAATTTCCATAGTGTGATTGTGATTGCAAATGGTTGATGGTCTATGTGTGTAGGGTGTACTCCACTTGCTGCCCCCAAGGCTCCATCCTGCCCGCGACCCTCACGAGGATAAAGCGGTTCAGACAATGAATGGCTGCATGGATGTCCTTGTAGGCTTTTCTGGATATTTTTTTTGTGGGGACAGTGGTTCTAGTAGAGTCCTGAAGGTGGTAGCATTATGCTTTGGTGCTGTTTTTCTTCAGCTGGAACTGGGTTTTTACACAAGGTGGAAAGAATTGTGAACTGTTCGAAGTAGCAGTCAGTGTTAGACCCCCCCCCCCCTCCCAAAATCACGCTTCTGCTAGAAAACAAACAAAAAAAATGCTTGAAACAGCCTCCTAGAACTCCTGGATATGCTTTGGGAAGAACATAGATTAAGACTGCATCTACTTTATATGGGGTTTGCAGGAAGTATTCTAAATTAAATGTGTCTACTTTTTTCCACTTACAGTTTGAAGAGGAATTATTCAGTACAGCAAGTCCAGTGTATCAGAATGGAGCTTCAGAAATTGAACGGACACAGTCGAGAAGATGGGTGAGATTTATAAATGCTGTTTTTAATGGCAGAAACACCTTTTAGAGAGCAAACCCACATCATTGTTGACAGGTTTATGACATGCTGAAACAAGAACATAAGAGGCAGTTTCTTGCTCAAGAAGCTGTTGTTTTCATCAGATTTCTCTTCTTGCATCTGCTTCTACAGTACTTCTTTTTGGGAGAAAATAAAATTGCAAAATGAAGCGCTTTTATGTCATAAAATAACCTCTCAATACTAACCATGATACTAACTTGCTACTAAGGGGACGAAAAACATTTTTGGACACATGTGGACAGGGCCTCGAGCAAATGTGACCACACCAGTCTGGATAATCAAGTCTTGGGCGTTTCTAGTCACATGCTACATGCATTCTTGATTGTCCTACTCCTAAAACCTTTCCATAAAAGGACACTCTTATTTGTTTCCCAGAAAATTATAAAGACATTTTATATACTGTACACAAATATATAAATTTATATACTGTACACAAATGCATAAAGTACAGGAAGTCATGAAGAAATCCAACCATTTTGTTTTCATTTTGTTCCTGCGTGATTCCCTACCTTTACTGAGGCAAGGCACATTTTTGACGTGAGAAAAATCTCACAACACATAACCAAACAAAATGCCACAAAAACTATGCATACTGAAATAGGATCTTGTCTCTCTTTTCTCACAAATGGACGTTGTTTAAAATGCGGGCCTGTTTAGTTGAACACAAAGCAATTACTTTGTCATACTACCCGTTGGATACACAGATTCTTTGAACCTTCTACCGTCGAGTGGAAGAGCACTCATTTGCGCTGCCTGTAGCCATACATAGATGATATATTATTTGTAGAGAATAACTCTTTTTTTATTCAATTAAGTGGAAAAAATGAAACAAGCCAACAAATAATGTTATAAGACTAAATTAGCCAGTAATACTAACTAGTTCAGCTAGCAGCTAAATTAGCCAACTCGGCAAAAAAGCAATATTAGCTCGTTAATTAACTATCTCAGCTAAACAATTTAGCTAACATTAGCCAGGTGAGCTCACCAGTCAAGTTGGCTTCCAAATCGAAATACATTTGATCAATTCTTCGTTTAAATTGTACATGGTCACTGGTTCATGAACCCAAAAGTTAAACATTTTCATCCATTTGTCTGTAGTATAGTTAAGATTATTGCTAATGAATCACACAAGGAGAAGAGAGATTCTACTGATTTTCAGGAGTGGCATTTGTGAGCATGAGCGAGTTGGACAATTGTTAAGTATTTCACTCAATCATAACTTGAATGTGTTTTGTCTACCACGCAACTGACCGAGAGGCAACTGTGCCACATACAGCTCACAGTCAGCGTTTCAAGAATGAAGGCAACATACATAAATGTAACCCATCCGTTGAATAAGACACATATTTTATTAACTATGGGTTACATTAACACACGTGAATGACAATGATTAATGCCATTATTGCGGCAATAATTCTGCATTTACGTGACCTACCGCTCGCTGGGAACAATGTAGCTTCACCATTGCTGCAGAATTAAGAGGCATATTGTTCAGTGTTCTTAAGTCAAACAAGGTGTGCTTATTAAAAAGTGAAAACATAAAAACACACACTCCTTCAATGTAGCCTGGAAATGAGCTGCACACACGTCACTGGCGATAACTTCCGGAGCCACAATGTGTGGCATGTTTTCAAAGTGGAACTCTATGGAATTCACGTCTAATGAAAACATTCCGGAAGTTGGAGCCACCCTCAGACTTGATTGAGCCGCGCCTCTTTGGTGGTTGCGCACAAATTTCAAGGTTACGCTTGGTGGGTGTGTCACTGCAAGAAAAGTGCGTAAGGAATTGACTTAAGTGCAAATGAGAGAATATGCCCGTCACACATCAGTGATGAGTGATTTGTCTTTCCACCATATTGCAAGACAATTTATGAATAAAACTAAACTCCATTCCATTTTCTGTAATTTGTTTATTAATGCAGCAATGCAGATTGACAACAGAAGTGTGTAAAATGATGGTGTCAAAGTTGTACATACACATATAATGTTTGTTTTGCTCCATGACAAAACATATTATATAGGAACACTAATTTGTGTTCTCGCCAAATTTCCTTCCAAATGCCTAAGATCACAAAAAAAAAAAAAAAAGCCGAGTTGACAAATAAAACGTTGAAGAGAAGTTAAATCAAGGCAACCAGATGTCACTGCTGTGTAATTATTGGATTAGCATAACCTAAATGACTGACAATTTACACAGAGACATAGAAAGGAAGTTGCACAAAGAGCGAAAGCTCAACCCAAAGCAAACATAAACCCATTGATACCGGTCGTAAAAGCTCTTCCATGGGTCCGCTTACAAGATGTAGTTTTGTTTAATTTATGTTCGACATGTGCTTTATTTACATTGTAGCTTTGATGGACTGGATGCCATGGCTGAACATGAGGAATTTCTCCCGCATAAAGGTGGTGCTAAAAAAGAAACCCACTTCACAGATGTAAGTTGTTGTTTTTTTGTTTTTGTTTTTTATTAACTCTCTCACTTGTTGATACTCTTCATCGACCATGTCGCTCATTCACTCATCTGTCTTTCTGGTTCAGTTCGAAGGGAAGACTTCATTCGGGATGTCCATTTTCAACCTCAGTAATGCCATCATGGGCAGCGGAATTCTGGGATTGGCTTTTGCCATGTCCAACACTGGAATCCTTCTTTTTATGTGAGTTTGGTCGTTAAATGATCAGTGTGGTTCTCTCTCCTGATTTTTGTTTGTTACTCTGCACATGGGATTCACATGACCTCCCACTGAACATTCGGCAAGCCTCCTCGCTGCCCATCTTCAAAACCCGCCTCAAAACTCACTTGTATTCGTTCGCATTTAACTCAGCATGACTTAGATTTGTTCTTGGTTTTGCTGTTCGGTGCTTTCTACCGTCTTTATTGCCGATTTGCTTTACTGTTTGTTGTATATGTTAAATTGGTCCATGTACAGCACTTTGTATGCAGCGATGGCTGTTTGAAAGTGCTCTATAAATACAGTTGAGTTGAGTTGAGTTGAGTTGAGTTGAGGGATATGCATGTCAACGCCATCAACCAGGGCTGGGAAATTAACTCAAATGTAATTAGAATGTCAATCCTGGCTTCTCACAAGCATAAAAACACTATTATCAAGGAAAACGATAAATGTATCGAGCGGTGAAGTGTTGCTGCGAATGCACGGTAAAAGTATATCCACTGTGTATATCTTCTGAAGCCAGTGTGTGACGAATGCTATTCTGCGCACCCGAAGGATACTTTAAGCTATTTGTTGATACCTCAGCTTGAGTTTATTGTAAAACCAATTACACAATAAAAAGAATTACACCCACTGTCTATTTAAATAGTTGATTTTAGTTACATCACCAGCTTACCGCTAGTACTCACTGGAAAACCCTGTTGATCGACAAGCACCGATTAGCATTGGACTTCACGGGAAGGATTTATCTTCAAATCACGAATTGTCACACACAAATGCTGTATTATTATATATGGACAGGTAATATAACAAGTCAAGTCAACTTCATTGTCAAATGTGCTCTATGTGCAGCATACAGAACAGATGAAATTTCTTTCCTCTCAACCACAGGAGAGAGAGGAGCCGCTGCGGGTACCCGCGCCGCCATCAACAGAACAGTTAACATAAAATGACAAAAAAATACAACACAACACACAAGAAACAGGCAGTCATGCAATCGTAACCACTTTTCTGCATACTCGTTGTTTGAAGCAGTTATAGATGAAAGAGGAGAGAATCAAAGTGTCCTTTCGGCAGTGATCAGAGAGGTCACGCTGAAAATGTGCACACCAGGGGCGTCACTAGGTTTCAAGAACAAGGGGGACTTAGCCCCAAGGGGAACACAGCCCCTTTAGGGGGGTCCGGGGGCATGCCCCCCCGGGAGAAATTTTTTCTACATTCTGTTAAAAATCCATCAATTCCGTGCACTTTGAGAGCAAAATGAAGAGGCTATGAAGAACTACACACATCACATTAGTATCCTCTTTACTATGATGGGGCTTCCTCCCCTGGACTTTAACTGGACTAGATAATAGAAATTATAAAGAGTTCAAAAGTTCAATCTTGGTTGTTCAAGGGAATTAGAAGGATGCCCGATAACATAACCTATATGACAGTAGTCCTATATTCCTCTCTACCAAAATGTATTAACATATGCTAAGCCCCCAGAAGACTATGTATTTTGAGATGTCTGCCGTGATATGCAATTTAAGTTAGTACAATGAGATGCAAAAGCTTCATCACTTTGGAAAAACACAAGTTTGCTGCTCAATACTTAATGTAAGCTCCGATTGCATTTTGGGAACAGCCTTGCAAGTAAAATTAGCCTTGAGATCTGATAGACTCACCTGTCCTGCAGAGCTCCCCCAAGGCCCACTCTCTGTGCGTCTTTAGCCTGATTCCTATCAAATAAATACATTTATTTATTTTATATTTATTTATTTTATTTTATATAGGCCAAAATCTCAATAGGTGTTGCCTCAAAGAGTTGGTGTAATGATTATTTATGTATTTAATTATAAAATGTTGCTTAATTTTTATTAAGCACCACCTTAATTTATCCAAAAGTGAACACTTGTTACAGTGCAGTTTCTGCTGTTACTGGAGATATTTTAGCGGACTATAGTCACTAGTTTTACCAGCATGGATGCATTGAATACTTAATTTACCTTTCTAAAAAACTGTCGAATATCCATGCTGTCGACTCAACCTGACTTTCGGCAATGAACTGTCAGTTGTTGCGTTAGCATTTGATGTGGCGATGGTGACAGACACGTCAAATGCTAACGCAACACCTGTTGCGTTCAGGAAACCTGGGAGATTTAACATTACAATAATGGCAGGTTATCGAAATATCATTTAAAATGGCCACATTACATTGAATTTGATGCAATATATTTGCAAAAGTACAGGAAAAATAAATAATATATATTTTTAAATAATGCAATGAAATTATTTAGGGGTGCTAAAGACATTTTTAGGGAGGCTGAAGCCTCCCTAAAATAGGCCTAATGACGCCCATGGTGCACACGTCTGCTACAAGCTACATTTGAAAGCAAACAAGAAGCTGTAGCGTCCATTGACGAAAAAGAGATTGGCTCACATGTCCAGTCTCATGTAAATCCGCTTCAATTCCAATGATCCTGAGCATATATTTTTTTCTCATCGGTGGAACTTTTTTTTTTTTTTTTAGAAATTTTGCCAATTTCTTCTACCGATACTCTTTTTATCTTCATGCATGTCAGGGGTCTCAAACTCAATTTACATGCGGCCGCTGGAGATTGAGTTTGTGTGTGTCTGGGCTGCATCAAGTATTCCACAAGAAAGGGTTTCAAGTATTCAAAAAAGTACAACTAATCCAATCTTCTGAATCTCTAATGATAACAATTTGGAACATTAACGGTTGAACAAGACTGGGGACCTGGTCCTCTTTCTCATCTCTCTGCTGCTTTGCATACTCCTGAGCAGTGCAACTTTCTCCGTACATTCAAGACATGGCGGGGTGCTCCATTGCTCGGCAAAAAAATCATTCCGTCGCCTGTTTTTTTTTTTAAATTGGCTGTTCACGTCTCAGATCTTTTTCTTCATGGCAGATTTTGAAAAAAGACATGACTGGGACTCCACTTGATTTCGCTTCAAACTGACATTTCATCAAATGCTGTCATCAACCTGAGCTACAGTAGCCCATAAGTGATTTAAAAACAAAACAAAACACCCAGGGCAATAACACAGCAAAAAAGGTGGGGGCAGCAGGAACATTAAACTTTGATGTCAATTTGGGAGATCCCGTGGGCCACAAATGGCCCCTGGCTGTGAGTTTAAGACCCCTCATGTAAGGCTATGTTCACATTGTAGCTCAATTCCATCCTTGCATCCATTTTCAACACCGCTTATCTCGAACAGGGTCGCGAAGCGTTGCTGGAACCTATCCCAGTTGACGTCGGGCGGAAGGCAGACTACACCCTGAACTGGTCCCCAGTCAGTCGCAAGGGCACATATAGAGACAAACGACCATTCACACCCACATTCACACCACCACTGAGTGGGAACTGATCCCACGCTGCCCGCAAACAAGTACCTCAATTCCGATTTTTTTTTTTTGCCCTTGTGTGACACATATCAGATATTTGCCCATGCAACAAAACCAATATGATTTTTTTTTCTAATCCAGTGTATTTGCACGCACGCATCACATTGCCCCTAAGAGGCCCAAATGCGCACAGCAGGAAAGTATTCTTATATCATTTTTTTAAATTGCTATACATACTTTTTACTAACTTACATTTTGGTTGTGGTGATTCGTTTTTGGCTGGTTTGATTTCAGTATCAATCCAAAATAATCGCAAAGATATATTTTTCCTAACATTGCCCAGCCCTACTATCAACCTCCGTCCCCTTTGCTCATCTACTCACATCTTTGAGGAGTTGCAACAACTGTGGTTCCAAGTTAACACTCGCAATTGACACGAGGCTTTGAATTAGCAGAGAAGATGCACCATCTGTGAGTGTGTTCACTGTTCACACTTGCTTGACAAAAAGTGATTGTCTTTCCGTAGGTAGCGTACGGGTAAAGTGTATACAGGTTTTGCAGCATGTACAATAACTTGATCTGTCAGGGTGTACCCTGGAACAATTTTATCGAACAATGAGTTCTAATAGACTCACACACACACACACACACACGCGCACACACGCACACACACACACACACACACACACACACACACAGAGCTTCTGTAAACCAGATTTAAGAAGTTAAATTTAGCCTGCAGTGATCAGACTCAAGACACGCTTGCCTGGATCAGACGTGCGCTTTCCCGTGTTGAGGAGGGAGGGAAGGAACGAGCGTTGTCCAGCGTGAATGCACAGGATAGTTGTTGTGAAATAGCATTGTTTTCTTCTTTTTTCATATCTAAGTGTCAACCTTTTAACTTCCTTAACACATTTTCACGCGTCTTTGGGAGATTTTGCTTTGATCCGTTAAAAACAATAAGTTCTAATGGGATGTTCAAATTTAGGTAGCATATTGTCTGAGTTGTTCATTTTTGCTTCTCTTCCCTGAAATATACAGTCGTTGGTTTTTTTTTTCCCAATTGAATTGTACAGGCTATTTAGGTGACATAAATAGTGGGAAAAGTTTGGTTTATATTGGTCTCATTTTCTTATACCACTAAACAGGGCATTTCAAAAGGGGTGTACATTTTATATCCACTGTATTGGATACCCTGAACAGGTTGCCAGCCAATCGCAGGGCACACATAGACATACAACCATTTGCGCTCACAATCATACATACATATGGGATAGTTTAGCTTGTTCCATTAACCTGCCATGGATGTTTTTGGAATGTGGGAGGAAACCGGAATACCCAGAGAAAACCCATGCAGGCACGGGGAGAACATGCAAACTCCACGCAGGAAAGCTGGAGCTAGAATCGAACCCTGCACCTCTGCACTGTGAGGCGAATGTGCGAACCAGCCGGCCCTCACTATATATCAGTTAAACATAGTCACTACACTGGATGATCATGAGTCATCCTATATGCTGCCATACCCTGGTTCGTTGTTGTTTTTTGTTTGTTGTTTTGTTTTTAACTCCGAGCATCTCTGAGAACAAAGGGTAAGGATTGTGATTGTCCTTCCTTTTGCCACACGTCATTGTTTTGAGGACTTTTCTGTACTTCATTTCCTCCATTTGCCATATAAATAGCCACTCCAAATTAGGCCACGTTTTGAACAAGTACGATCTTACCTACATATTGCATGTAGTGTTAACAAATAAAACAATTTACTTTTTTGTATGTTTCAGAATTCTGTTGGTGTTCATTGCTATTCTGTCCGCGTATTCAATCCACCTACTGCTGAAAAGTGCGGGAGTTGTTGGTAAGAGGAGTTATGCTCAATTTATGAAACGCTATATTGGACAGCAGGGGTCCAAATTTATCTTATTTGCATGCATTGCCCTACTTACTTTCCGTTCCTTCTCGTTTCTCACTTTCTTGTCTTCCACTAATCATACATCACTAAAATAGTAACGGCATTTCCATTTATAACAGCCTGATAAATAAAGATGTTTCCGTTATAGCAGCAAAAACCATGAATGGCGATTGTTTCTTCCACTTTCTAATCTAGGTCAAGCAGGGTTGTAATGGTTTAGGATTTTTCCATCCTTCCATCGATCTCGAGCCTATCCCAGCTGTCTTCGGGCAGTTGGCGGGGGACACCCTGAACTGGTTGCCAGCCAACCGCAGGGCACACACCGACAAAAAAAAAAAAAAAACATTTACATCTAGGGACAAATTAGAGTGTTCCGTTAACCTTCCATGCATGTTTTTGGAATGTGGGAGGAAACCAAAGTACCCAGAGAAAACCCACGCAGGCATGGGAAGAAAATGCACACTGCACACAGGAAGGCTGGAGCCAAAATTGAACTCTCCGCCTCTGTACTGTGAGGCAGACGTGCTAAACACCGGGCTACCTTTTACATTCTAATAATTTTTTAATCCATTTTTACTTCTTTTTTTTTTTTTTTTAATTCGGTGAGTATTAATTTGTTTTAGATCAAGGTGCACATCAGACCGATAATTATCACCCAATGCTGGGGAAAACATCGTCGCATTCATCTTCCTCTAAATAAAAATGAACCAATAAAAACAGCCGGTTGAAAAACACGAACGGCAGTCCACTTACTGTCATTTTAAGCGCCGAGCTACTGCTGCATGATGTAGAGTAGGTGGTAATATGGAGCCCCTGTGCGCGGCTTCAGAAGTGAGCCATTTGTAACACGCCTTTATTTTTCCCATAGCATGTTTTAAAATTTTTTTTTTTTTTTGCTCCCTGTGGTATCTCACTGAACGCCAAAGCCTTGCGACAAAACTCATTTTTACGTAAAATACAACGCTGCAGACTGCTTTTTTCTTTCTTATTGAAAGTTGTGTTGCAAAAAATTGGGGTTGGTGTTTGTCTGTGAGAAAAACATCCCTGCTGTACGAACTAGTTTTAGGGCGGCACTGCTAAGGTTTGGGTCTTTTCAGGCATCCGGGCATATGAGCAGCTTGGGAACAGAGCTTTTGGCCCACCTGGAAAAATTCTGGCGGGGAGCATCATCACAATACACAACATTGGAGGTAAAATGAGATTATTTGTGGTCTTTCGCTATGAAAATTGAAGGTTGTACTGAGTGTACTGAGCATGTTTGTTTTTTTTCTCAGCAATGTCCAGCTATCTCTTCATTGTCAAGTCCGAGCTCCCGCTGGTTATTCAGGCTTTTCTTGGCAAATACGAAAACACGGGGTGAGTGTCAAATATCATCATTTGACTTCATTGGCAGCTTAGTAGATTTGTGCACTGATTTTTTATTTATTTTTTTGGTATGGTCTCAGAGACTGGTTCTTGAACGGAAACTACTTGATCATCATTGTTAGTGCTGCCATCATCCTTCCTCTTGCACTCATGAAACAACTTGGTATGATATCTCATCCTGTCATCACATTCCCTCCCCTCATCCCTGTTCACTTTCTCACCTACCCAGAAATTGCACTGCGTTTGTCATTATCATCAATGTTCATGTTCAGTCATGTGTTCCACTTCAGGTTATCTGGGATATACTAGTGGCTTCTCGCTTTCTTGCATGGTGTTTTTCCTCATTTCGGTGAGTCTGTTTGAAACAAATCTCGTATTAATTTTCAATCCAAATGTGTCACATCTGACACAATGAAGAAATGGTTGTGCACTCCCGATTCCTCTTCCAGGTAATCTATAAGAAATTCAACATCCCTTGTCCGCTGGCGGATAGTCAGCACAACATCACCCTCATGGCCGACAATGACACAGTCACTGAAGATCTGGAAGACTTTTGCCACGCCGAACTTTTGACCATCAACTCACAGGTGAGACCACAATGTGTTTCTCACCACTCGCTCTTCTTCAATTGTCACTACAAGTTCTTATTCTCCAGTCAGATGAGCAGACTCTGTCACTAACCCGTTGCATGACTGGCTTTTAGACGGCATACACCATCCCAATTCTGGCCTTTGCATTTGTCTGCCACCCCGAAGTGCTGCCCATCTACACAGAGCTACGAGAGTAAGTCATGCTTTATACGGAGGAAGCTTGGTTTTCGTGCGTCCCAGTTTTCAGAACATTTGCCTATTTCATCCCACTTTTGGTTCATCCACTCAGTTTTCAGACAAAAATCCCCGAATTTTTGAGGATTGCGTACCCACGGAAATCATCCCGTTCAACATTGTTGTGTCACTTCTCAGTGAGTTAGCCTCAAGCCAAGCATCAATTTGATCATTTCAAAGTTTTTCTGTAACTGTTGCACCTGATTCACTCAGCGGCCAAAGAAATGCGTAAACGTGTTAAGTGTTTCCTGAGAATAAGTGAAAAATAGCGTGTTCGCCCAAGAGCACCGATGAACGAGACACAATTCTATGACCGTAATGCAATACAGGTAAATGTTTGTGGCAAGCACATACGCCAGAGGTAACATTGATGTCAACCACTCGAGCACAAGCAAGGCTAATTTGTCTGAGTAATTCTGAAAGAGGTAAAGCAGAGAGTTATGACTGGATTTCCAAATTCCCAACGTCAGAGCCAATCATTGCAGCTACAGTAGGCTTCACCTGTGACTTCTTGTCACAGAAGAAGGTGGTAAAGACAAGGAGTGAAGGAAATTGCTTTGTTGTTTTAAGTAATTAGCCTTCCCAGTCCATAGATGGCTGCAATATGCCTTCTTCTTCTTGATTTGTTTTGAAAGTTGGCAATAGTTTTGAGAGTGTGCTCCCGACACCTACATGACTTAAGTGGAACAGCAAGGACGGTTTTTCCAGGTGTGTGTGTATGTCTGTTCTTGCACCAAAACGTACAGTACGTTGCCGTTTTTAATTCACATTTATTCCATCATTAATGAGTCTCAACTTATTGTATTTTCCCACAGAGAATGCTAAAATGAGGGGTGGGGGCAAATACAATTAACTGTTATCTTTTTGTCTCCAGTGCCACCAAGAAGCGTATGCAGAATGTTGCCAACATTTCCATCTTGGCCATGTTCGTCATGTACCTGCTGACGGCACTTTTTGGGTACCTCACCTTCTACGGTAAGACTGAAAGACTCTTATGCTGCATGTGAACGAGACGTGTTTAAATGAATCACCTGCTTGTTGTTCTCCTTAAAACGGCTTATACATTTTGCAGTGTGATGAATAAAGTGCAAGACTGAGCAGGACGTCAAAGCTTTGTTTGCTTTTCTTTCTCTAGGTGCTGTGGAGTCTGAACTGTTGCACACCTACATCCGTGTGGACCCCCTCGACGTGCTGATCCTTTGTGTGCGCCTGGCCGTGCTCGTGGCTGTCACGTTGACTGTCCCTGTAGTTCTCTTCCCGGTGAGAGTTGTGTCATATTTTTTTTTTAACCTAACTATTATTCCCAACTATCCCGCTTTATTAGTAGCTTAGATTTTGAAATGAAAAGTGTTTGATAAAACAATTTCTTGACTCTGGTGTTTTGCACCATAGACCACACATAGAAAACCCAGGAAAGAAAAAGTCTACCTTCAGCTTTAGGAACACATTCTGTGGACTATTGTCTATTAAAATTTGAGTCAAAAAAAGAGGGCAAAGAAATGAGCCATGAGGCACTCCACATCTTTTACCAGGAGGCATAACTCATCAATACAATTTGGGGAAATCAAAATGTAATCAATGTGGGTGGCAACACCTCTTTTTTTTTTTTAAACCGCTTGACCACTTTTCATCTAATACTGTGAATGAATGTGGAAATACCAACGAGGTATAAGGCACTGATATCACAGTCTACATGGAAATCCCGGGAACATGTACTTTCCTTGAGACTTGACAAGGTCTTTGAAATCTGTAAAAAAAATAATAAATAAATAAATAAATAATAAAGCACACTTTAAATTTGAAAATTGCTTACACCAGTGGATGTGTAGACAGCCAGTAGCAAAATGCAGCTAGATTTTGAAAGAGAACAGTTTTGTTTTTGTTTTTTTACTTCTGTAAAAGCTAAAGCCTATTTTCTCAGTCTGATCTGGAAGCCTCATTCTATACACAAAACATTTTTAAACATTCAAATTTGGCAGTGCTGTTAACACTTTTCTCTGCATTTTTACTTGATAGGGTTTTATGAGAACATGTATTCATTCCACTGTGCTTGACATCCATTTACTATTAGGCTTCACACTGTTGTTGTTGGCAGTTGTTGGGATAAATCCAAGGTGACTCATTCCTCCAGCTGTGTGCAACCCGAATCATGACATACTTTATGCTCCCTTTTCCTCCTTCCCACTGTAGATCCGCCGAGCCGTACTTCAGATCTTGTGCCCTGACAAGCCTTTCCACTGGGCCAGACACATTTCCATTGCGTTGTTCCTCCTCATTCTGGTCAACCTGCTCGTCATCTTCGTGCCCTCCATCCGTGACATTTTTGGACTCATCGGTATGTGTTTGCTCTCCATTGTAGCCTCGGCTTCTGACGTTCTTACTGAATGGGCTCTCCTAATTACTCCACAGGAGCCACATCGGCCCCCAGCCTCATCTTCATCCTGCCTGGAATTTTCTATATACGAATCGTTCCTGCAGAACAAGAACCTTTTCTGTCCAGACCCAAAATTCAGGTAGCGCTCATTGCTGTCGTACACAATGTTGGATTGCTGGTCCCCTCATTTCATGCAGCACTGTTTTGTCCTATAGGCTGCATGCTTTGCTGCATTGGGATTCGTCTTCATGGTTGTGAGTTTGTCATTTATCTGCATCGACTGGGTGAGCGGAGAGAATCGAAGCGGCGGTGGACACTAGTTGCTCGCTGAGGTCCTAGCAATAACAAAATGTGAACCGAAGCCCCTCCCCATCAGTAAATGTATTGTTCTCCAGCAGCCATACAGTACATGCTGGCATTGAAAGAAGAAATTGAAAAAAAGAATGGGACACCTGGAAGGCCCTGCAATGGAAGAGAGAGCACGGACTGTCGTGACTGAATTCACCCTTTGTTACAGCCTGAGATATACAGTACTCCATTTTTAATCTCGCAAAGGGAGTTAAGAAAAAATAGCAACAGTGTGACTCAATCCAATCGAGGGTATGGATGCAAAAGTTCTGTGGAAAAGCAGCAAGTCACTGCCAAAGTTCTCTATATCCACTTCCCATCTCGACTTTGTAATACACAGCGGTGCCTTGAGATCCGAATGACCTGACTTATATGTCATGGCTGTTTGTATGCCGCTCACAGTTAAGTTTACTGTCAAACTTAACATAGCACAAAGATAATTACACCTTGTAATGTGTATTTAAAACAGGGGTTTCAAACTCATTTTTGTCGCGGGCCACTTTGGAGTTACATCTTCCCTCGGAGGGTCGTTATGACAGTGAAACTGAATAAATGTTTAATCATCACATCGTATTATAACTTGTACACAAAAACAAAAAAACAAACAATGATGGCTCACTTCAAGAAAGGCTCTGCTAGCATACTGCTACCATACAAAGGAAATCACCATTGACATGCTACTATCAGCATCGATAGTTGCGGTTTTAAAACAATGCATAAGCAATCCATATTTAAAGACAAATGGTGGTGCAACTCATGTAGACAGATGATATAACAAAACTTACAGAAATATATACCTTATCCTCTGCAAAAAATGATCAGCATCTTATTAGTCACCTACTGTAGTTGTGAAGCTATTCTTCATTTGTGGGTGCATGACTATATTATATTGCCAAGGCAGGCACATGAGGAAGAGCAGCACAGTATTTTTCTTATTAAAAAGGGAGGCTGGAACGGATTAATGGCATTTCCATTCATTTCAATGTGGAAAGACGATTTATGTTATGAGTGAGGTCACAGAATGAATTAAACTCGTATCTCAAGGCACTCCTGTAAGTTAGGCAGTACGGCAACTCGTTAGTCATCAAAATTAATTCAACATTTCATTTGGCGCATGCGTATGACCCCATTTCAGAGTTTGGTTCCTCCATGATGAAATTTTGCATTGAACTTTCACCTAAAATAAGAACGACGAGAGTTAGTGCCACGCTGAGGTTTTTAAAAAAATGTGCATTTTGCTGACTTTAACAATGAGTTATGTGAAATATTACTAACTTACTCTGAAAGTTTGTGGAGGTGAGATTATTGGAAGTTGTGTAGAAAAAAAATGCTGCAACCAAAAATGATGCCATTTGTGGGCTTTTGCCACTGTAAAAGAAGGTCAATTTTGTCTGTCGTTACAAACCAAACAATGAATGCAGTTACTGTAACATGTTAAAGCCATAGAGCACGGGTGTCAAACAGGGGCCATGTTCACCCCAGTTTGCTGTCAAGTGGGACCAAATTAGTAATAGTTACTTTTCGTGAAAATTTGCACTTAAGTTTTTTTCCTTATTGGCTGGATTGGATTCCGGGATGATCTGGTTCTGGCGAACGGTCCATACGTTTGACACCACTGCCACCATGTGTAACACAGCTGGAAACCTCATCCTATTTGTGTTAAGCTTTTCCTATAGAAACATGACAATCAATGGAATTTGAATAGTAAATTAAGTCTTTTCATGTCTGTAAATGTTGACTAAAATCTATGTTGAATTTGTTTGTTCTTCCTGTACAGTTTTAAATTAATTTGAACTGTCTGTCAATAAAGTATGTCTCATTTGTACCCCTTCTGAGCTCTGACAATAGAAGGAGTAAAGTCAAGAAAATGGAAGTAGCTCAGTATATGTGCTGCGAGTTTCGGAGAGAAAACAAGTGGGGGTTGGAGAAGTGTGTCTGTGCATTTCCTGCTACGAGTTGAAGTAACAGAGAAGAGGCTCAACTTCCTCCATTGCGGTGGCGCGTCGGCCAGTGCTGAGAAGACACCGTTGCACACCAGCAAGAGTTGGTCGCAGTTCTGCGCCATGAGCCGAGCAACTAAAACCAAAACGGAGAACGCGCAGAGCTCCCTGCTAAGCCTGCAGGAAAATCAGGCCCTGGACAACCTGCTTGGCAGAAGGTGTGCTGTAAGTTGACACTCCAATCTGCGTGTCCGTGTGTTCGCGCACGCTTGTTAAAATTACAGCCTACCTCTTTTTTCCAGGTTGATACAACTGAAATCTCTCTCATATTATTTGACAAACATTATTTGATTGTTTTTTTTAACAGGTGCTCACTGGTAATATTCTGGGAAAATACAAATTGGAATTCTGCAAAACACTTTGAAATGTTGGCCCAGGTTCAAAACCTTAATGCAGGCTTGAAATCCTGCTTTGAGACCTTGACCCTGGCTTGAAACTCCACTTGAAAACCTAAACCGAGTTCATAAACCTAGCACAGGCTTGAACCCCTAATCTTAGCGTGAGAAACTTATTTTAAACTCTAACACTGGCTTTAAACCTCACTTTGAAACCCTAACCCTGGACTCTGGCTTTAAAACCTTACTTTATATTAACGCCGGCTGGAAAGCCTAACCCTTGCTTGAAACCCTATTTTGAAACTCAACCCTGGCTTGAGAACCCAATTTTAAAAACCTAACTAGGACTTGAAAAACTAACCCTTGGTTGTAACTGCAATTTTAAACCATAAACTGAAACTACAGAAAACCCAATCTTGAAAGCCCCTAATTAGAAACTCTAATACTTGTTTCAAACCCTAAGCCCCCACTTGAAACCCAAACCCTGGTTCAAAACCTTGATCCAGACTTAAAATCCTTCTAGAAGTCTTTAACTCTGGCTTGAAACCTTAACTTGAAGCCCTGGCTTGAAAATTCAACTTAAATTCTTAACCCTTGACCCCAACCCTGGCTGCACACCCTAATTTGAAACATTGGCCCAGACTTGAAACCCTAACATGTTTTAAAACCCTTACTTTTAAAAGCCCAGCCATGGCTTGAAAGTCGTAATTTGAAACCCTTACCCAGGCTCAAAAACCCATTTTGAAAACTTAGCTCCGACTTGGAAATCTGACCCTGAGTTGAAATCACTGGCTTGAATCTCCTAATTTAAAACTTTAACCTTGTCTTGAAACCATAAATAGAAACCATAACCCTTGGAAACACCACTACATTGAAACCATAACCATCACTTAAAACCAGCCAACTTTGATGCCCTAACTCAATTTGAAAACCCTAAGAATGGTTTGAAACTCAACTTTGAAAGCTGAACCCTGACTTGAAAACCCTAAATTGAAACCTTAACCCTAGTTTCCGAACCTAACCCTGTATTGAAACCCTATCTCTTGTCTGAAGCCCTCATCACCTCTTTCCAAGCTATTTATAAAGTCGCATTGTGTATCTCGAACAAGCTCCTTACATGAAGTCATCGAAAAGGAGGAAATGGCGCCTCGAGCATTTCTTCCTCTGGTGTCAGAATTCGACGCTGTCTCTTGTGTTGGTCTGCAAGCATCTCTTTTTCTCCGGCACGCTCAGTGGTCACACACCAATGCAGATTAAGTCAACTGAAAACGCATACAAAGAAAACAAGAGCTCAAAAGTGAAAATCAACGTGTAGACATCGGTGTGTGTGTGTGTGTGTGTGTGTGTGTGTGTGTGTGTGTGTGTGTGTGTGTGTGTGTGTGTGTCTGCATATACAGTCTATGGCCACTGCAGTGGCGCAGTTGTTCATGGCCCTGCCTCACCAGCCGTCCACGTGGAGCCTGCAGCACACTGGCGTGGTCTGCCTCATTAAGGACAACCCTCAGCGCTCGTACTTCTTTCGCATGTACGATTTGAAGGTAACTGTGGCACATCACGTGTGAAGAACGTTCCGCGGAAGCCACACAAGCTGCCTCACCTCCCATCACCCGAAAATTCGAATACAACAATCCTTGGTTTATCGCAGAGGTTACAGTCCAGTCCAGTCCACTCCTGCCATTGACAAAATCCATAATGTGGTGACCAAATCTTTACATTGTTAGCTATATATTGTAAAGCTCAATGCACACAATACCAAAACAAATGCAAGGTATCATTTTTGTCCACTTGGGGACACTGAATGTGTGTGCCTTTAATGTGAAGTGAAAGTCAGTGAACGAGAGTATAGGGTTGGCTGACTGTTAGCTGGTTAACCGTTAGCCACACTGCGTGTTACGTGACCCCGTGGTTGAGCCCTATTTGGCTTATTGAGCTAAAAATGATCAAATGCACGACTTGACTTTGACTTGGTGTTCATGAGATTCGATTACATTTAAACTCGAACTCCAACACTTGAAAAAGTCTTTCTTGTTTACTAGGGATGGAACGAAATGTAATTGGCACGATACATTTACTTCAGGGTAATTAAGGACATGGTACGGTACATTATAAATCAAGAGAATGTCACGCATGTGCGCATACACGCAAGCACATATACTTGTACACACGTGTTCACACACTTGTAAATTCACAAGTAACTCAGAGGTTGTGAGATTTGCCTGGCAAAGTCATCGTTGCTCATAACATCCGAAGTTAGAGTTTCATGAAATTGAATACGCGCACATTCAGAACCTTGCCCAATATACTCATAATATAAAGAGGAACAAATCAGAGTAAAACACAATGTTTTGATGAGTTGAATTTAGTCCCTAAAGCCTTTTTTTCTTTGCTGTTTATTTGCTTTCTTCTCAGAGTCAACTTTTGTTTCATGCACTGATTCTCGAGCTACCAGCCAATCAGAGTGATTAGTTGTCACAGATGACTGTCATCATTTTGTATCCTGGCATTCAATTCATATCTAAGAACGACACGTGAATCTCTTCATTCTTTGCAATTCTAAGCCTTTGTCCATTGGCCAGCGTGAAGCTCCACCCCTGCTCGCGACTATTCATAAACTGATTATAACAGCGTTACAGCTAACTAAGTCAAGAACGAACACTGAGTTCCAAGTGGCTAATTTGCAACTATGTTGTAAGTGAGCAAAATTACAGTATATGATGTGCCTTAAGACTTGCTTAACCCAAGGAATAGTTTGACTCGATTTACTTGATTTTTGCCACAGTAGCTTGGGACTTGTTTGAAAGTCAAAGACAGTTGAGGAAAAATGACTTGTCTTACTTCCCACAGGCTGGGAGGCAGCTGTGGGAGCAAGAACTCTACAACCAAATAGTTTACTCCACAGCTCCGCAGTTGTACTTTCACACCTTTGCTGCCGATGTAAGTGTGCCCTTCAGTTGACATTTCAACAGTCACCGTGCGGTCAAATTGTGCCTCACAAGTATTTGCTGGATCAGTCATGGGCGGCTTCTTTCCAAGAGGCTTTGTCTTATGCTTTTGCGCCTGCCGTGCAGGACTGTCAGGTTGGACTGAATTTTGCTGAGCAGCAGGAAGCAGAAGCCTTCAGAAATGCTGTAGTGGGAAAAATCAACCAAAGGAGCAACCGGCAAGGTACTACACTCCTTTCATTAAAACCCACTCAATGGGTTCTCTATTTTATTAATATGTTCGATACGAGAGGTGTATCCAAAAGTCTGCCTTGACAAAAATAACAATGCTGTCATTCGTTTGGAAGAATTGTTTACAACGGTAACTGCAAGCGGTTCACATTGGCAAATAACAACAACAAAATGATGTAAACAAAAAAAAAAAAAAAGATTTTTGAAACATTAAATGACACATCTCTGACAGTCTCCATCAAAATGGAGCCTTCTTGTCTTTGTCGAGGCAGAATTTTTCATACTGGCTTTTAACATGAGTCTTCCACTGTCTCCACCCTGGAGAAATATTTTACAATTACGGTAAGTAAAATGCGAACATGAGACAGAAGAAGGCAGAATGCTGTACAGGATGTCTTTTAAAGTTAGAAACAACAACTATTTTTTATAATTGATTCATTGTTTACACCCACTTTATAACTTCAAATTGTCCAATGGCTCCCATTTCAGCCTCTCAGCAGAAAATAGTCTCTGAATTCTGTTGTCCTTCACAAAAGCAGACTGATTATCTTTGTGTTTAATCCGAATAAGACATCTACAAACATCTGCTGTTACTTTGGAAAGAAAACAATGAGCAACTTTTTTATGACATGCTATGGACCAACCAGTAACTGAATCGTAATCCATTTATCGGGGAAAGTCTAGCCGGTTTAATTGTGCTCATTATTTGCAGTCAGCGTTTGAATAACTTGTAATTTCCATGTAGTTAAACCCGAGGTGTCCTCAGAATTGTACGCCAAACGAGTCGCCCTTCTGCAATAATCAGTACCCAAGAAATAGCTCTCAGTTTCAAAAAGATCACTCGCCCTCATGGGATAGTGCTTCGTTGGTGTTTATTTGTTTTTGTTTATCCAGCAAACAAACAAAGAAACAATGATCAGTCAATAAATAGTCCCCCCCCAAATGATTTTACAGTAAATCTTGTGTATGTTGCATGCAAAATAACATTTGTATCTGATTATTTGATTGATGGTTTTGACGAATGTCATCAATAATGGAGAGACCAAGATGACATATAACAATTGTGATCGTCATGACAAGGCTTCTGACACACTGTTCTCAGACAGAGTTTAGAATGCCATCAACAAGTTGCAAGAGAGAGACTGGAAGGCTCACAGAAAGGTGTAGAAGTTTAGGATATTATTTTTCTTTGCTCAAATGCCTGTGAATTTTGCTGTCAAACAGTTGGACGTTTGCATTCAAAAGTTTGAAGAAGGTCAAATGAGGTTCGACTGAAAAAGTTAAAGGGCTGTTTGCAATGTTTTTTTTCCTTTTCCAAAGTGTGAATTTACTCATGTTCATGTTCCCATTTTTGTGTAGAACGAGGGTCTCTTCCTGCTGTCCCACCAGAAAAATGTAACTCCTTCGCCTTGCTACGATTACCACGATGAACTGCAGCAATAAATGAATGACAAGCCTTTATTTACTGTCCTCCAAAAGCGGCATCTGGTAGCCGCGGTTCTTTTCACAAAGACTCCATGGATATCCCGAGCCCCGATGTTTCCCTACGTTACCGCTTGATACCCTCGGCTTCCTCCTTCAGGAAAGGGAAAAAGGACAAGAAAAACAAGAAAAAGGGACTCTCTAAAGCTGACATTGGCGCCCCCAGTGGATTTAAGTAAGTCATCTTGAGAATGTTTGGCTTTTGACGTTTTGTAAAATGTTTTGATGTTGCAGTAAATGTTACTTCATGCATGAGAGGTTCGGTTTGTTTGTTTAATCGAGTGCCAGAAGTAACGGCGATGTCTTGTAACCAACCAAGTGTCCTAAAACTGTTCCACAAAGTAGTGAGTAGTTCTGTGGCAACCTCCCTGTTCTTTTATCTTTACTGCGAGATTATATGAACATTAACTACCAGAAGACTGTATTTTAGATACGAAAATGATCGAGCACACGGCCTTGGAGCATTTTCCGCCAGATGCGGAAGAAGATCTGCCCTGTCCAACACGAATACCTGTATTATTCGTGTACTATCATAGCCACACCCACACAGGGGATGGGGGCAACTTTGTCTAGCTAGCTGCTAGCCCATCTAATAATGTGACTCCACAGTCTTGACTGGATTTCAGCTCTTAAATGTGACATAGATAGGGGAGGTAATAGCAAGTAGAAAGTCCACAGCGATGCAACTGTCATGCTTTATTCGCCTATCTAATAATGTGCGCCAAAGACTGCTAAATCGAACAATTCCTCCTCCAAAAATGTTTGCCTCTCCGAGTATCATCATATAGAATTAAAATTCCTTCCTTTCAGGCACGTCAAGCATGTCGGGTTTGACCCCAACAATCTGGACCCCGACCTGTGGAACCTCCTCTCCCAAGCAGGCATCGGAGAGGATGAGATGAGGGATGAGCAGACGTCCCAGATGGTCTATAACATCATTGAGCAGTCTGGTGGCATGGAGGCGGTCAAACGGGAGGCCAAAAGAGGAGGTCAGAAGTCATCAATGCTCATTTACAGCATTGGCTTTTAAGGGGGACTAGTGATGGTAAATGGACTCGGTAATTGCTGCAATGCAAATACGAATGTGCCTTGAGAGACCAGTGACCGTTCTTGTTAATTTTCCGAGGCACGAGCTGTCGTTCATCTGACAGAGGCTCATTGTATGTCTCTCACGTTGGTATTCGTCACATGGAATCCACCTGTTTACTGCCATTGGCGCATATACAGTGATCCCTCGCTATTTCGCGGTTCGTTTATCGCGGCTTCAGTGCATCGCGGATTTTTTCAAACATATTCATTAAAAAAATAAATAAATAAATAAATAAAATTA
>NW_017805075.1:163552-170470 GCF_001891065.2 Hippocampus comes | reverse complement strand
CCCCATTAACCGCGATAAACGAGGGATTACTGTACAGTGGACCCCAGCAAAAATTCACAAATATTGACAGCGTTTTCCATGAAAACGGGGATTGGTTCACCCAGACGTTTTTCTACTAATACGTAAAGTGTCAAATTGAAAGTATGTGCCAGTAGTACATTTTTCACTGTGGAATAACCTACAACCTCTTTTACAAGATGCCATAAATGAGGGCCTCAAAAAAAACCCCAAAAAAAACACAGGACCAAAACAGCATATTTGAGAGATGTGTACATGACTAGCGCCGGAGAAAAAACAGCCATAGATATGAATGCTTCATGCCATCTTATGTTTCTATTCACAAAACATTTGTTACTTCCATAGGGAAACAAAAAAGTTCAATATACAGTAGTTTATATTATATATATTATAAGATAGTTTTAATTTAATAAACACTTTAATGTGATGTTGCACATAACGTAATACATTTCTGGTTTTATTGTGCTAAGTTTTGTTTTAACGTGATAATTTTGACGTTTTAAGGCGAAAAGTTTTCTACTTAATGGCAGCCATCACCGATAAAATGTACTGTAAACATCAACGTGGGTTGGTCGGTAAGGCGAACATCATGCCGCAAAAGTTAATTATTGATGGGGCCGCGGCGGCTGTCACGCAGTTTGACCGGCCCGAAAATACAACGGCCATTCGGGAAAATCTTGACATGATGGCCGCCATGCCCCTGCTCACAGATGTGTGGGTCTTGAAAGATCAGTCAAAATGCTCGACAGTGGCTGCCAGTATACAGTATAAGTGAACGTGTGTGTGTGTGTGTGTGTGTGTGTGTGTGCGTGTGTGTGTGTGTGTGTGTGTGTGTGTGTGTGTGCGTGTGTGTGTGTGTGTGTGTGCGTGTGTGTGTGTGTGTGTGTGTGTTTCAGCCACTGGGCCTCCAGCACATTCCCCGGGTAGGCAGGGGCCTCTTCCTCCTGTTCCAGGCATAGTCCCGGTGCCGCCGCCTCCACGGGGACGTTCCGGCCCCCTGCCTCCCCTTCCGGCGCAGTCGCAGCGAGGGGTGCGGGGAGCAGTCCCGCCGCCACCGTCCAACCGAGGCTGCCTGCCCCCTCTGCCGCCAACGCCCGGTCCCCCGCCGCCATCCTCCCAGGCCACTCACACGGGCATCTCTCACAACACGCCTCCCCCGGTGCGGCCTGCCCAACATTGTGCCGCTGCGGCTTTTCCACCTCCGGCCGCCCCGTCCCCGCCCGGCAGGAGAACTTGCGGAGATCTGGCGCCGCCTCCTCCACCTCCGCCTCTCCAGCTATCCTTGGAGCCTCACGCGCCTCCTCCTCCTCCTCCTCCGTTTGGTAGCTCGCCATCATCACCCACCACTTCGTCTGTGACGAGAACAGACAACAGAGGTGCTCTGCTGGATCAGATACGACTGGGGAAAAAGCTCCGAAATGTAAAGTGCCTCTTCCACACTCCAAAAATCTTGAAACACGAATTTCAGTTGACTCTTACACTGAAATAAAGTTTGTTGGATTTATATTTTAAAAAGTATGGACATTAGTTGCATGCATTGAAATCATGTTTGACCAAAATGCAGCCAATCTCCATTCTGTTTTGTGCATGTAAAACCAACAGACTTTTTTTTTTTAGCATAACACAGGCTTGTTTAAATCCTTATTGAAAGCTCAGTTCGATATTTGAAACCCTCATTGGAAAAATGCATTTTAGTTTGATGCCATGATTTTAAACCCTAACTTGAAACTCTAGCACTGACTGACAAATCCTATCCCAGGCTTAAGTCCTCCTAATTTGAAATCCTACCCCAAGTTCTAAAACCCTAATTTGAAAAACCTACATTGAAATCCTCATTTAGTTTGAAACATTCATTTGAAACCCTAACCCATGCTTAAAACCACAATCTAAAACACTAACCTGGATTTGAAATCCTAAATTGACAACCTAATACTACCTTTAATTTCTCATTCGATACCCAAACCTTGGTTTGAAGCCCTACTTTGAAACCATAATTTGAAACCCCAACCACAGTTTGAAACCCTAATTGAAAACATCAACCTGGATTTGAAATCCTAAATTTACACCTGCCTTGAAACAAACCCTTAACTCTTCCAACCCTACTTTGAAACCCCAACCTGAGATTAAAACCCTATTTTGAAAGCCTAACCTTGATTTCACACCCTATGTTGAAACTCTAGCCTTTTAATTCAAATTGTAACCCTACCCCAAGTTGTGAGACCATGATATGAAACACTAACCAAGGCTTGAAACCCGATACTGTAGATTGAAATCCTAACCTTAGTTTGAAACACAAATTTGAAACCCTAACACAATGCTTGACACCTTAACAGTGATTTGAAACCTTAATTCCATTTTGGACCCAACAAAGTAATTGCATTGGAATGCCCTAATAAGCCCTCATGCGTGCCGTTTTCCTGCCGTCGCATTATGTCGTTGTGTGCTACAGGTGAGTGAGTGTCCGGAGCCGAGCGCGAGCTCGCCAGCCGAATCGGGCGAGGGCATTGTCGGTGCGCTCATGATGGTCATGCAGAAGCGGAGTAAAGCCATCCACTCGTCAGGTAAACGCATCGCTTGTCCTGGGACGAGCGAACACGAAAACCAACCCAAGTGTGTTTGCATGTTCTTGCAGATGAAAGCGAAGACGAGGGCGGAGATGATGAAGAGGACGACGACGACTGGGATGACTGACGCCACTTTGACGGATGCATCCCTTGTTTCCAGGCAGATTTAAGTTTCGAATTAAAGGCTTCCCCAAACTTTTTGTTTTGTCGAAAGTTTTTCCACAATAAACTCCTTCGTCTCTTGGAGCATGTCAATTTGTACGCTTTTGTAGGGTATGGCCGTATACCATACTGCTCCACAATGTTACAGCAGTGTCGCAAAGCGGCAGTTGAGTGACTATGTACACCTGTTAGGGCAGTTGAATTGAAGACCGTTGACAAAACAAGTCGTCTACTGACATTCTCAGACACGGACAGGTTTCGCCCGAAATTAACCACAAAAGCCTTCCGAGGCTTGCACAGGCCCACAGTTCACAAAGATTGACTTCACCTAATCAAGGGAATCTCAAAATGTGGTCATGGTGCCACTTCTGGTACGTGGGCTCCCTCTAGCGGCACATAAATAAATCAGTCCATTAAATCTCCAAATTTCATAAAAAATCTTGACCGTTATTTATACAGTAGTCCCGGACACATACCATGCTAAATGTTCTGTGTCCATTTGCAATTAATTATTTTGAGTTAATTTGCAAACATTTATCCATGGATAATTTGTATTTCATTTTCATGTACATATATAACATATCTGTATATCTATCTATACATCTCTCTCTCTCTATATATATATATATATCTATAGATATCTATATCTATAGATATCTATAGATATCTATAGATATCTATATATATATATAGATAGATACACGCACGCACACACACCACACGATGGAGCTTGGGAGGAAAGCGGAGTACCTGGAGAAGAACCACGCAGGCAGAGGGAGAACATGCAAACTCCACACAGGAAAGCCTACACCTCTGCACTGTGAAGGCAGGCGTGCTAACCAGTCGACCACCGGGCCGTAATATTATCAAATTTTCGAATTCTAGTCAAGGGACTTGCTCTCACAATTTGTACGAACTGCAGGCTTTTGATACTGGACATGGGAAGACCAGATTGCAGCACATTACAATAGTGACGACAAGACATGACCAATGCATGAACTCCCTCGCAAAAAGCTGTATCTTAGCAATATTGCGAAGATGAAAAAAGAGAAAAAAAAAACACAGTTTTGGTAATATTCTTGATATGCATTTGAAAGGAGAGTCACAGATAACCAAGCCATAAGAAACATACTGAAAACACGGGGTCAACATCGTTCCACTTTATATAACAAGACACTGTACATTAAAAAAAAGATTTAACTTACTGATAACAGCTGTGCAAACATCCCAAATTTCCCACCACCACCACTGACAAAGTGCATGACTGGAAGACCGCGGTGAAGTGTGTCTTCACCACTCACATACTGGGGGGGTCACGACAGCACAGGACAGGAGAGGCTTAGCTTAACACGGTATTCATAGTTGACACCTTACGGACATCGTTACACGGCAAGGTCCAAGAAGAGCGACAAACAACATAGAGAAGCATGCAAACATTGATAAAACATCTTTGCTTCCTCAAACAATACAACAGTAATCCACTGGCCGTATATATTATATTCACAATCAATATATTACATTTGTTCTCAATATACTCAAAAGTAGCACACTTGTGGTTTTGCCGCTTGACACCTTCTTGTGGCACTCGGGTTATAAGTTTACAAATATCCTATTTTCCCTGCACCGCCAACTTTCAGTGTCATGCAGTCGGAATATTGGAAACAATGGTGCACTTGCTTATTCTACACTACTGATAAAAAAAAAAAAAAACGTTTGGGATGTTCGGCTTTCAGGTATAAAAAAAAAAAAAAAAAAAAAAAAAAAAGTTTGGGATATTCAGCTTTCAGGTACAATTTCAGGATGAACATAAAATGTTTAAACTTCTCTAAGCTATCAATTTTTAGATGTCATCTTGGTCTTGTAACGTCAAAATGTGAACAGCGTGATCAACAGGATTGGTGAAATGCCAAGTCGACTTCAACCAGGGCAATTATTTGGTCTGTTCAAATTCGTGAAACACCAAACAGTCGAACTGTTTAGAGAAGTTTAGAGAAGGTCAAATTAAAAGGGAAGTTTAACATGACAACAAACACTCCAAACATGACATACGGAGAACGATCTGGGGAGGCGGTGAGGAACGTGAACTTTATCATGTTAAAGCATGAAACTGAACGTTTTTTTTTTCTTTAATGTTGTTGCAGCAATACGCTCCCTTAAGATATGGTGCAAGTAAGTACAGTTTAAAAAAAAAGTATGCGATGCACTGAACCTGCAAAAAGTGAAACGCAGTGCACTTTATGTTCACCCTGAAATGTTCATGGCAAAGCCCAACATCTAACTTTTGGCAAGTCGCGTACGTCATAGTAGTCATGTGGTTGTGTGAGGAAAAACTATCTTTTCACATTAGGAATATATTGTGGTTGGTCTGGAAGGTAATTTAATTTAATCAAAAATGACTTCAGTCGTGACTTGTCCTGAACTTGAAAGCTGAACAAACAAGAGAAACTGCACTGGAACCATTGGAATGCGCTCATTGGTGAGGCGTGCGATCCACTAAATGCACCCGCTACGCAGAAGATAAAACCGCCAATATGGTACTTGAACGGCATGACAGCGCCGACTGTCAAACCAATGGAGGAGATGCACAAACATGCATGAACAACAACCAATAAAAGTTCAACTGGGCCACCTCAGACGGCAGGAGCGCCCTAACCGAGACCTTGCTCCTGGCCCTCTGCATGCCGCCGGTTGGTGCGCTTGCGCTGGTGATGTTGTTGCTGCTTGGGACTGGACTGCTCCCAGTAGGACTGGCAGTACTGGTTGATCAGTCTGATCTCAGGCGGGAAAGGTGTGGAAGCGAGGGACGATCGAGGGTAAGGTCGCGCGGAGTGAGACTCGGGATCGGTCTCGGCCTCGTCATCGTCTCGAGCGCTCAGAGCCAAAACGATGTCTCGATCGAGGATGCGCAGCGCCACGCGGGCCACCGTGTGTTTGAAGTTGTTCTCGGTGGCCAGGCAGTGGTACAGCCCCGCGTCCGATCCATTGAGGGACTTGAGAAGGATGCCGTGGTTGGTCTTCAGGACATCGCCGACGCGGTTGAGCTGAAGAGCCAAGCAGTCAGAAAGTGATGGTCCGTGTGCAATAATGGGAAAAAAAATGATGAGATCACCTTGTTTTTTGTCAATTTCTTGCTCGTAAAACATGGAATGCCGAAAAGCATAATTTTGGGCAGTGCAATCCAGTGGCAAGCCCGATCAGTTTATAATGGGGCTTAAATCTTGTCGTATTTGTTGGATGTATATCTAGAAAAAAAATTTTTATTTGTCATCAAAAGCCTTCTTTTAGTCTTGCTTTTGTTTTGTAGTTTGAGGTGCAACAAATATTAGCGTCAAAGTCACTGTTTCCTTCAAGTTTTGGTCTGAAACTGGTGGTTTTGATGAAGCCAACACATGTTGATGACTATAGAATTAATCTTTTTTTTTCAGACTTTTTTTGTGGTAGGTTGGGTGCTAACATTGTCCCAAAAAGTACTCTGAAGTGACTGGCATAACGGGGATCTTTGCTTGAAAAACGGCTGACAGTCAATGAGTTCATTTAGGTGATCATGAAAAAACTCAGGGGTTGTCACTATTTGCAACAGGGCTCTGTCTCAATCCCCTGCAAGTAGTGAGCTATTCCTCCAAGCGATGTTCCTTACCAATTTCCTTTTGCCGTTACTCTGGAAAAGCCACTTGATGGTGGCCTGAGGGGACCGAGGCTGACACTCCAAAAAGGTGCTGCTACCTTTCACCCCGAACTGCACCGTTTCTCGCAGACGTTTCTCTACTGGAAGCACACACAAACGGCATCGCAAACCATCAAGACCTTCTTCAATATCGATATTGTTTGGGATTATTTTCTGTTATTCTTATTCAATGAAGCTAACACGCATGTTAAGAGAATTTGAAAGGAAGCCTAACACAAAGATGTTGTTAGTAATATCGCTCAACAATTGTTTTTTTTTTTACTTTTAATAAAAATAGATAACATCTTGTGATATTTAACTTAAAACGAAATATTTGCCAATATCGTTTTATTATTTCAAAGAATAAATACTGCCAACTTGCTGTTTGGCACATAAGGATTCGTATGTTCATGGGTTTTGTCTATTTTTCCCCCAATATTTAAATTTTTTTAAAAATATTACACACACACACACACACACACACACACACACACACACACACACACACAC
>NW_017805075.1:155907-163418 GCF_001891065.2 Hippocampus comes | reverse complement strand
ATGATCACACTCTCCAGCTCCCTCCCCGCCAATTCCGACTTTTATTGTAACATACAAGGAAAACACTGCCCCCGACATTTGCATACCGCACCCACGGTCCGGCCCCTCGGTAGTGATTGGTTACCTGAGTTTAAGCTTTGAACCACAGGTACATTGGAGCCTTTCTGTCTGGTCTACACTGTATCAACATGTTGCAGACTTTGCTGACGACAAATGTCGCCTGGGCGGGACGGGTGTTCTCACCTCGTCTTTTGTTGTTCACCCGCTGTTCCCGAATTATTCATTCCCCTTTTGTGACCGAGTTTCGCCCTCTCCCCTGTGATCGCCCACCTGCATTGACGTGCTAATTGCACACACACACACACACACACACACACACACACACACACACACTCACACACACACACACACACACACACACACACACACACACACACACACGCTTCCCCCAATGCATTTCAATGGACATCAGTTATTTGCCGATTTTCGCTATCGTGGGCCGGCCGAGTGCCTATCCTTTATGAATAGTGGGGGTCCACTGCCCATCGAAACATCGAAACAAAAAAAAATATCAGTATCACGATGAGTATTAAAATATTAATACATAATAGAGTACCATGACAAATTTGCATTAAACGCTTTTCAAACAAAAAGCAATTAAAGTGTGATATCTTGTAACATTTACCTTTTTTTTCCTTTTTATTTTTGGAAGAAATGTCATTGGCATCACTATTTTTCATTGTTCTTTACATGTTTTAAATTTTGTTTGAAAATACATGCATCTATTTTCTGTCATACTTATCCTTGCTTTGGACGTGGGAGAGCTGCCTTTACGGCAGAGGCTGGGTACACTGTGAACAGGTCACCGGCCAATCGCAGGGCATATTAAAATGCTGTTTCATTCAAATGAAATTTCACCTTTGACCCAAACAAACAGAAGGGCAACAGACCTTTGGCGTTAAAGCCTCGACACTGCCTGAGAGGATCGCCGTGCTTGACGTCTTGTCTTCTGCTCCTCCTGCAACAGATGACAAAATCACCGTAAGTCGCGCCGTCCGTCGCAAATTTGTCTGCAATGTGCTCAGCACCTCTTGGTGGAAGGAGTGAAGGCCGAGCAGCTCTCCCCGTCCCAGGCGCAGTAAGGATCCCGAGCCAGGCAGCAGTCGGAGCAGGCTCTACCATAAACGCCGCAGCGGTGCAGCGACACCTGCGTCAAGCCCGCATCCGATGATACATACAGCTGTTGCTGCAAGACACAAGATAAAACATCTTCGAGGTGAGTCATGGTGTCCTCACACAGGTGTAAACCGCCGCAACGCTTACTTACTCGTTTAGAAGAGATCTTCATCGTTTTGACAGGAGCTCGACTCTGTGAAGGTATGAAAAAAAAAAAAAAAAGACAATGGACTAAGATGTTAAAATTGACATGCCCTTGTGACAAAACGGTAAAGAGAAGACATACCCGGAACACTTCCACTTCCTCTAACGTCAGCTCCTCCATGCTGGTGGGGTCTTTGGGCAAAACTATGACTTTCTGGATGGTGCCGCGATCTGAGGAGAGTGAAGTAACATAACATAAAAGAAGTAAACACACAACAAAGAGAATCCCACCATGTGTATTTGAAGCAGCCACATATCCCATCTTTTAAGTCAGCTAAGATTACAGCTAATGCTAAATAGCCTTTATGTTGTGGTGCTATAACCTTTTAAGTAACGGAATGAACACAAACAGTGCAGTATTACATGTAGACACACAAAATAACGGTACTTTGTCATATTATTTACACTCTGCAAAGATTCAAATTAGTGCTGTACTGATGAGCTGAGAGAGGTGTAGAGACATCGCAATGAACAGCATATGTCTGTCTGTCCTTATGTGCACCCGTGTGCATTTTTATTTGCTGTAATCTGTGAGATCACCACATTCTGCAACAGCGATTCAAATTTTTAATAAGTGAGTGATCACCCACTCATGAAACTAGTTACCAAACTCGGCATACTACGCAAATGTTCAGTCGGGTTCGTCCGCATTGATTGGTGTCCAGAAGCCAAGCACCATAAATTGCCTGTGCGGATGGCATTTTCTCACAGGCATGTAGAAAATGTTTGCTCAGGTAGTTTTTGAATAATTTAGCCAAAATGGCTCATTTCTTAGCGAACACAACACATCTATTTATTTTTTTTTAAATCGAGTTGTTTGTTACAATTTAAACTACAGCCACATTCTCTTTTGAAAGCAATTCACCTCACATCACATTTTCCTGGCTGACTTCACACATTAAAACTCCAAAGTATAGGAGAGTATAATAGAAAAATTGTTATTCAAGCCATTTACAATGTTTTTTTAACTGCTCTGCTTTGATCAAATCGGTTTGCTTAGTATGATGCAGCCAGGGAATGGTTGGAAGTATGGGCTGACGTCATGGTTATAAGATGTATACGTTTCGATTACTGAGTAGAAAATTAAAGTCTGAACAGCCTCCTGGAAAGTACTTTACTGTAGTTCGAGTGTAAAAAAAACCTCACCTGTGCCCAGAAACAGCACCTCGTAGCGTCCATCCACAGCATCCACCTGATCCACCACCAGGGCTGTGAAGCGGTAGTCCACACCGGTTCTCACCACTAGAGGGCGACGGTGGATAGGATAGACGGGCTGGAACATGAGTGGGTGAGCTCGGATGAAATTGACAGCCTCATCAGAGAAACTCTTGGAGGAGCGGATCCCAGGGGTGAAGGTTCCTCCCGGGCACTAGATGACAAAGAAGAGGTGCGCATGAGTCTTTTGCCTTTGTGTATTTAAGAGGAACAAAGAGGGCTGATACGCACCGTTCCCGGTCGGGGGTACGGAATCTTGCCATTGTACTCCGTCCACTGGTAATTGTGGCCATGCTTGTGGGCGAACGGCCCGTTGAAGACATTGCGGATGTCGGCCATGGAGTAGACGCAGACTGCTGAGCCCTTGAATACAGAGCTGGAATACAAACAAATACCCTGACCGATTGATTTTTTTTTTCCATATACATCTCTGGGGGGGAAGACACCAAAATAACTTTTAGGGTATTACGGCAATAATTTTTACGTTTCTGCAAATAAATGCCCTAAATCCACGGTTCTCATCTTTTTTCACTATTGTTGCCAAGCCTTGAACTACTTTTTCAGAAGAGTAGATTTCAATACTCCCAAAAAAAACAAGTCAAATACAGACGCTCCCCAGGTAACGAACGAGATACGTTCCGAAGGATCGTTCGCTGGCTGAATTCGTACGTAAGTTGCTTCAGTGCTATATTTTGTATGGAATGTATGTTTAAGGCTTATATAAGTGTAATAAAATGAAGTTTAACATACTTTTGGAAGATGTACTCGAAGGCTTAAGGAGATGATGGAGGGGGAGAGAGTTCCGTCTCGAACTTCTTCATGGGGACAGGCGTTTCCTCCTCCTCCTCTCACAGCGCCTCACGTCGGTATTAGCGGCGGAAAGAAGTACTACAGTACTCGGAAAAAGGCGCGCAATACAAAATGTGACTGACAGCATCTCTGTCCGAGAACATTTTTCGACATACCTGTACCCGCAAAAATGTTCGTATGTACCGTTGTTCGCAACACGAAAGTTCGTAAAGCGGGGAGCGCCTGTACTCTTATTCGTTTCATCAGTCATGATGACATGACAGTAGCACATGAGAAATATGATGTGTGAAAAAAATCACGGCCTCTCGACAACATTTAGTGTTATAGTACGACTTTATTACGAATAAAGAAGCAGATCAGTGCGAGGCCCCAAATGATTGATACCTGATGGGTTGCTTTTCCTCAGACGCGGTGGTTTCTCAACGTGGAAAATGCTTATCGGCCGTGTAACCCCACTTATTTCAGATTTTTTGGAGTACGTTGTTTTAACCCCCCACTCCCCCCTCCACACACACACACACACACACACACACACACACACACACACACACACACACACACACACACACACACACACACACACACGCACCAGAATGGACGTGCTAAATGGGCAGATTTTCACAATTGGCAAGCCAGCCTGGTCCTTATCTCCAGTGAATAGTGGTTGTCCACTGTGCATGCATATTAGTATCATGATCCAGCAACTGAAGCATCAGCCATACTTACCTGTCTATCAAAGACACACGTTTAAAGTGACATCATAATCGTCTTGATGAATCATATCTCACAAGTATTTTGTGTTAGATTAAAAACAAAAAACAACACAAAATAAATTGGTCGGCTTAAATTCTTAAGTTTTGAGGACCAATTGAAAATGGAAAGAACAAATAACACACAGATTGTGCTTGAATCAGAAATAAAAAGCCAAATCAAGCGCAGTGCCCTGTCGGAATGTCAAATAAATAAATAAATAGTCTGAAGATTGAGGCTGCTCACCCCGCAGTAGTAAAGAGTGCAAACACCATCGGGTTTCGTTCGTCCTGTGTCGGCTGGATGAATACGTCACCTGCGGGATCGGGTGTGCACAAATCAATAAGAGAGAAGTCGCCGTTAAAATGCAATTTGTCGCGGCTGTCTCACGTAATTCATCAAATCGCGTTTCCACTCCATCATCGCCGATCACTGAGCAGATAAGCCGAGCTTTGAGAAACGTCGTCCAGCGGTTCACCAGAGATTTCTGACCCCCTTCGTCATTCTGAAGACAAAGGAAAAGAGGTTGCGGTTCATTGTGTCCAGTTTCGCTTTTCAATTTCAAGATGAGGTGGATGAAGCGATGCCTTGACTCTTCAAACCCACCTGATTCAATTGTTCATGATAGTTTCAGGCCTTAACAGAGCTTGCTGCTGAGCTGCAAGCATCGTTTAACTCAATGTGTTGGAGCAGGGAGGGATCTAAAACAGGCAGGATATGGCTCTCAAAGAACCGGAGTTCCCTGCCCCTGCTTTAACGCATTCTGAGGACTAATTAAGAGGGGGGAGGCATATGTTCTCAATTATTATAATTTTTTTTTTTTTTAATAACTTGAAAAGTTCAGCATTCGTAACATTGCGGTTCCACCGTACTTGTTGCTAAGTTGCCTTCCACCATCGAGTGCTTGTAAGTTGAGTTTTTGCTCGCAGCTCAAGACAAGTAAGTTGAAGCGCCGTGGTATTTGTACAGGTGACTCACCAGGCACACCCTGCCCACCCTGGCCAAGATGTTGGGGCCTCCGCTCGAGTCTAAGCTCTTCTCGCGGAAAAAGAAGTACAGCTTGTCGTCGTTGCTCTCTGCACTGTCAGGGATCTGTTGGATCTGAACAAACACAGGTTCTGGAGGACAAAAAAAATTGTTTAGTAAAAAGCAGATAAGCAGCGGGACGACTGAGCCAAGTGTCCGTGATGAGTAACGACACAGGAAGCATAACCTGTAATCGACCAAGTTTATCGCCACACACCCTCCATTACTCACCGTTGAGCCACCTGGAATCGTACTGTTCCGTCCGGATGGCAGTTCTCCCACCCATGGTCCTAAAGAGAGCTGCATCTGTGCTCATGAAGTCAATATGGACCCCTGCATACAGGTTACCATCTAAAGTGGGGAACATTTAGCAGAACAAAGAAGACTGAAACATGTTTTGTCTGTCTGCTTATTAATTGTTGATCACGAAGGGATCTTACAAATAAGAACTGCGACGTTCTCCTCTTTGGGATCATAGGAACATTTTCCCTTCCCGGAGTCCACATACCCGGGGACCAGTCGAAACAGGTAGTCCTGCGCAGACGGATTACAGTCGGCATAAAAATAGATGGCTTTAACGTCACAAGGGAACACAGGAAAATCATAAACAAATCAGTGTCCTAGTTTGTACTCCTGAAATATTTAGCAGGACAAAGTTTCCAGGTCTGCCGCACGGAGATTCTATCCACGAATGCCGCTCGAGGGGGTGTGAATGTGTTCACCTCGGCCCTCCAGCCTCTGTTGATGAATGTGCAGATGGGTTGGTAAGCCCCCGTTCCACAGGTGTAGAGGTGGGTGCGGTTCCATGGCTCGATCAAGCGTACGAAGTTGGCGCATTCGCCCTGGACAACGGGGAATTTCAACATGCTCTTTACATGCTCTTGATTTTGAAAGCAAAGAATGTAAATACAAGATCACACCTGTCTTCCCTTTCCTGTCATCTGGCACTCCCCTTTCCTCTTGGCAGATGCTGGCCAGTGGATCTGGTTTGAACACACAAATGACTTATTAGGGAGTCAGCATGGATAATAAATGCCTCTAATATCGTTATTTATTGCCTAGTGATGAAAACAAAAAACGGAATTAACCTACAATACATTTTTATGCATGTAGTGTATGTCAAATTGCAGTCACAATATTGGGGGGAGATTCCAATTTGATTATTTTCACATGGACGGGGAAATAATGTTAAAGGTACCAGGATGATTTTCAGTTTTAGGAACATCAGAGCATTGTGAAAGTTTAAATGAATCGTGGATGAAGAGGACAAAAAAATAAAGAAAGAAAGAAAATGTGTTTTTGATTGAGACATATGGTTTCAGTTTTTCCACATGGCTGACTGAATTTTTCTTCATTAGTTTTGTGTAGATTTGGCTTTGTTCTTGTGGTTGCGTTTTCGTAACTGCTATGATCTCATCGTCATTACAACCGCACACAACTCAACGTTTAAAGTTAGTTAAAATAATGTGAGATCAGTCTGGGTCACCCAGAGCCAACTTCCAAAAATGTTTTATGGCAAGGTGTGCCTTAAAACAAAAGCATTTTGTGAGGGAAGGAATGCAGCTTGCACTTAAATACCAACAGCAAACAATTTAATCCTTGAATACGGAAATGTCCCCATGACTGCACGGTGATTTTTGTTTTAATCTTGAACAGTCCAGAGCACTGTCGGATCTTTTAACATGATCCTTTTAAGATCTTAAATCAAAAATGCCTGAAGCTATCACACACTTCACTGATGTTACACTGCTGCCAAGAAATTAAGTTTACTTTTCCATCTTATATGCGGTCTGATTTTACAACGCCTCCTACATTTTCACTTCAGTCAGTCAGGTTTCATTTAATGCCACAATAGCAATAGAAGATAGCAGCAATGTGCTTCCTAAATATTGTGGTCTTTTTTTTTTCTTGATGCCAGTGTACATTCTCAGTGATGCAGGTAATGGTAATCCACAAAACGTTGAATTGAGACAAGTAGAGTCTTCTTATTTCTTTTTTTTTTTGGGGGGGGGTGGTGGTGGTTCCCAAAAACTTTTAAATAGAACTTCGGTAAATGTGCTATTAGACCACCTAATTGTTTATTATGACTTGCACTGTACAGTAGGGTGGTCCATTTTGGAAAAGTTTGTCGGATTCGTCGGGCCGGGTCGGAAATCTTGTCGATACTATGACACAAGGATGTGTGCAAAATTTTATTCCGATCGGATAATTTTATCCCGTCCCGCAGAGCGACCAAAGTTTCCCCTATGGAAAGAATGTTACGGGGCTGAATGGTAGTACGGTTTCTCCCGTACAGTAAGGATTTTGTTTTGCTCAGTTCGCACTTGCAA
>NW_017805075.1:143819-155333 GCF_001891065.2 Hippocampus comes | reverse complement strand
CATGGCAAAATACACGGTTAAAATACACATGTTCACCCTATTGAGACCAGTTGTTATGGTGGAAACTTTGGCCGCTTTGCGGGACGGGAAAATATCATCAGATCGGAATGAAATTTTGCACAGAACCTTGTACCATAGTATCGACAAGAATTCCGACCCGGCCCGACGAATCCGACAAACTTTTTTTTTTGCCATGAAAATGTGGACCACCCTACTGTACAGTTGGTGCCTTAAGAAACTAAATACATTTTTTTTTTAATAAGGAAATAGCACTGTATAATAGTGTGTTATAAATATAGAGTAATAAAATGAATACATTAAAGGTAAGGAAATTAAAAGTTTGTGGAGCATGATTTAGTCGTTAAGACTCCTTGTGGTAAGCATGAAGTGGCCACCGGGGGCAGTGTACCACCATGATACAGATACAAATGAAGAAGAGTTTCACGATTACTGTAACTGACACAGGAGTAATATTAGTCGTTTTTCACAGAAGATAAATCATATCAGTTGCTCAAATGGTTACGACACAGCAACGATCAAACTGTGTTAGCTTGCTAATGCCGTTGTTCGTCATGTGTTAGCAATAAGCTAGTGGACTTTTAAGTTACGTGGCTGTTTGAAAATACGTTTACTTGTCTGTGTATATGGCGTCGGTAGCAAGCTTTAAAACTGTTCCTGACTGTCAAAACAAATCAAAAAGATTTTAAGTCTGTTGACTTGCAATAGTAATGCTGAAGGTAAATCTAAACAAAAACAGAAATTAATAAATCCCTTGAATCTGTGTGTGTGTGTGCGCTTGTGTGCGTGCATGCATACTATTAGCGGTTCTTTGTTGACATTGTGCATATCCAGAGCCACCAGGTATTCCCTGCTGCCCAGGTACAGGCGACCCTGGTCCTGATCCATCAAGAGGATTCGGTAGTCGCTGGTGTTGAAGGAGAAACTGAAGGGTCGCGCTGCCCGCGTGTCCATCAGTTCTGCGAAAGAAGTACCATTACTTGCTTCTACTTCTTGTGACACAGGTCACGTTATTTATCTCTGGCATTCCCAAGAGTTGTAAAGTGTAGTTTAATCGAACACTCCATCATGTGAACAATGTTCATGGACCAATGTGCCCAGTGGAAAACCTAAAAAAATAACATTTCCCATTTTCTAAAACAATAAAAAATAAAAATAAGGAGAGACATACCAGGAGGGTTAATGTTAACACGTGTTACATGCAAAGTGACATAATTGAGAGGAGAATATGTCCATCACGATACAATAATTTTAGAATTGATTATTTTACTTCATGGGTTAATTGATTAAAAATGTGTTTTGAATTCAAGTTCATTCCAAAATATATATTTTTTTCCCACTTACTGTTCATTAACTTATTATTGTTGTTTAATGATTAAACAAAACCAAGTAAACAACAATGAAGCAATATCACACCAGAGGGAGTAATATACTCGCCAACCTTTTTGAAACTGAGCACAGCTACGGCACATCTTGGCTACTGATTAATACGAATGAAGGGCTACTAGTTTCATATCCACATCGGAGGCTGCTTCAGGTTACATGTGCACAACGGCGTAATCGTACTACAGCTGCAAATAAACAAGATTTTCGTAATTCATTAAATGGGTGGTTATTTATTTATTTGCATAAAGTGATTAAGATTCAATGACTGATTTGCTTCGAGAGATGTCAGTTCCATGAAGGACGACAGAAATCACAGAATATTTACTGTTGAAAGTCCAAAATCTGAGGATTTGGAATATTTTAAGTTAAACGATGGCTTGGAATGCTTTCTTGATTCTCAAAACAGTTGTGGATTACTTGGGTTTTTGATTAGTTTTAAATTAACTGATTAATTGTGAAACCACTGGATTAAAAGAAAAAAAATATGGGTCATCTGTAGCACAAATGACAATCATAATAAAACAATTGGAAAAGACAGAAAGCGGCTGGAGACTCGCAGTTATTAATATTACGGAGCTAGCAGTCGGTCTATTTTACGGATTTCCTGAGAAAATTGTACTTTGCCCGGAGTGTGTGTCCATAAGAACTAAGTTAAGGCCGCCATTTTGTGGGTGTACGATTCCTTGAATTTGCTAAGTTAACTACATGCCATTGGCTAGCTACTGATTTTATGCTGTTACCAGACTATGATGCTACGTTAGTTTAGCGAGTGCTATGATTTCAGACCCATAATTCGTAATCGTGACCACCTTTAAGTTATATAATGCATGTAACCTGTTTAATGTCTCTTATTCAGCTGTGGATTGTAACTAGTACAGTATTTTCTAATCCAACAATTACTTTCAAAACCAAGCAATCAGTTTTGATGAAGTAATACAAACTCAGATTGCTTTTTCAAAGCAAGTGTGGCATCACTGACTCCATGAAGAGTAACATAAGTGGTAATGATGATTACAAATTGCAGTACCATGAACTTGATTTTCAAACTGTTATTTTAATAACTTTGAGCTAAAGTTGCTCAGTGTAGTCCTAAGACCTCCAACATGTTCCATGACAGGCTTGCATGAACACACAGCCCTTGAAACAACAGCCTTCTAACTTGTTCTCTGGCAAATGCATGCAGGCGATTAAATATAACTCAACTTGGAGCGTTTTAAGAAACATATTTGCTTTTAGGATGTGAATATTTCATGTGTGCTGACTGTGTGACTGAGCTGAAGGTACCACATGCCCACAGGAGTTATGTGAAAAAAGCAAGTCCCTTAAGGAACGCCGGTCAGCGTAGCAAATTCTTAAGATCAGGATTGTGCTCAGCCGAGCAGAACCTGTTAAGACACGCTGCTGGAAAATGTATTCAGCATTTTTCTTTCTTCTCCCGAAAGCTCTGATTGAGCCATTTTCATACGCTGTGAAAGAAACGCAGAGTGATTTGGTTGCACGCTTTCAACAATTCATTTGAAACCCACAGAATGAACACAGAAAATATACACTGCTTTATGTCTCACGTCGATGTTCACTGATGACTAATGAGACTGTTGAGTGTGCTTATGGTTGTTCCTGATCAATGAAATCAAAAAGTCAGACTGGTTCTTCTTGTGTTGGGAGAAGACCATGATGGTCAGATCTGGAATACACTATAGTCATGACTAATTAGGAAAATAGGGCCCATTTTTTTTTTTTTCCCCCAAAAAGTGTTTGGGAGATTCAGTAACGATCCAGTGAAAGCACGGTGGAACTTTGTGGCCATAATTCCAAAAAAGCAGTGTTTGGCGCAAGCACAACACTGTTCACCCCCAGAGGAACACCATTCCAACAGTGAAGCAGGCTGTTGGCAGCATCATGAACAGCGGCTGTTTTTCTTCAGATTGAACTCAAACCTTAGTCAAGGTGAAGGGAATTATGAACAGTTCCAAAGAGCAGTCAGTGTTAGCACATATCTGCCAGGCTTCGGCTTGAAAGAAACAATGTCAGGATAAAGCCTACGAGAACAAATGAACTTTATTCGCCGTTAATCAGAGTCACTTTAAATGGTGGCAGCTATGCGATGGTTCCTATTTATATGAGTTTGAGTGTGATTGCTTCGTTCTAAACACAACCACGTCCCCAGTTTAAAGGGGGTCTGCACACTTGTGCAACCACATTATTTTAGTTGTTCAGTAATGGGTTGAAAAAAAAAGAGAAACCTGGAAACAAAATAGTAAAAGACCATTTCTTGGGGACTGAATTTGCTGTTTTGTAAAGTGGTCGTGAACATCCCAAATAATAATTAATACAGCAACGTTACTGTATTTTACTGTTGTTCATATGTTAAAAAAATGTCCAAGATATTCAATACATCACTTCAACTCCGACACACACATACGCAGGCATCTGTGGTCCGTGTTCAATATCTCTGCCATATGCCCGCAGCATATCGGGCCCCGGTCATGACAGCGGGCTTATGTCACGACAAATGGCCACAAATGAGCCTCAGAAGATGCTTTACGGGGATTGAGGATGACGCCCAATCTTTATTTACATCAAAGTGGCTGCCATCTTCCTCTGCGGGGTTCAACGTTAAACAGGACGTAGGGAAGGTGCGACCAAAATAGGCTGTGCAATCGGATCTCCGGGATGCTGTCTTTGAGTTGGGACGAGGTAAACACAGGATGAACGGCGTGGATTCATTCAAGGGCCAGAATGTGGGAACGCCACACCCCTATACACGACTCCGAAAATAGCCAACAATGTCCTGCCATCATCGGGTAAACATCCAGAGAAGCCCCGACAGCATTCTGACACTGATAGGGAAACACTGGGAAGGACACACGATTCAAGTATGACGCTACAACTGGGTCACGCCAAGCTCTCGGGTTACAACAGACGGCCGCTAATGATGCGTTCGGACACGGCTCTCCGACTTCCATTACATGGCACGTTTTGCTCTCGAGCAATGCGGACTAACGCGTGCCTCCCGTTGGACAGACGCAGGAGAGGGAACAAGAAGAGCTCTCTGGCCTTTGGGCCCTTGGGGGTGTCACTCAGGCCAGCTCATTGGAGTCACATGAGCCCTCGCAGGCACCGCAACCTCCTCCGCGGGCGCCTCCGGAAACAAAGAGGCTCGCTGTGGCTAACAATGAACAATAAATCCTTGGAGTCTGAGAAAACATTTGGACTCAATCCAAATTTTCGCTTTTTTTGTTTGGTATTAGGGGGAAGGGTCAATGCGGCTTGGGAGTGCGGCGACCAAAGCAACAAGCTAATAAGTGAACACCTCTCAGCTGTTGTGGACGTGCCCTCGTGTGTGTTCGGCGGGGGCGGACTTAACATTAGGCAGATGCAGAAAACTGCCTGCGGGCCCACAAACATCTTTTAATAACTGATGACTGAAGTTTTCTTCTATGTAAAACAATAACTATTGTTTGAGTCTCAATTCACGTTCTTGAAAGCATATCAAAATGCTTAAAGAGATTACAGTGGACCCCGCATACTCGTGCTTTGGCACCCACAGATTCACATATTTGTAGATTTGTTTTTTCTCCAAATTCTTTTTTTGGGGGGGGTCGGGGGGGTGCTGGGGGCACTCCTGTTTTGTTCAAAATGTTTATTGGTGGTATATCCCACTCAGTGAATAACGCTTTGGCGTTAAAATGTATATTTTTTTTCTGTGCAATTATCATTGTGTCAATTATTTGTGAATTTTCGCCACTCGTGGGCTGGCTCAGTCCCCATCTCCACGAAAAACCCGTACGGGTCCGCTGCATATGAATTGGTTTGCCTTGGGCCCTCAAGTGACAAAATCCAACCCCCGATGTTATCAGAAACACGCGAAAGAGCAGACTTAAAGATTTCAAAGTTCGACTGAAAACACCATGGCATGCACATATAAGCTGTTTACCGAGAAAGAATTAGCCTTGGAGGTCAAAAGAAAAGTCCCAAGCCGCAGACAAGCGTTTTTCCTTCGTTTCAAAGATGTTGAACTCAAAACAAGCCTCCAGCTGCCAAATGTCAAATCATCTGACGAATTCCGCATTTAAACATCACTCACGGAGATGATACAGCACGAGACAAAAACATCTTCAATGCTGAAGAATGTCATAAATCTCATTCCTGTAATTCTTGTTGACTTTTACGAGGCAGCGTGATGTGTGTGAGTGTGTCAGATGAAGTGAAAACAATGGAGTGGAACAACAAAAATGCCCCCACACCGTTTTGATGCCAGCTGTGGCCACAATGGAACAGTCGAGCACCACAAGGTGTTCATCGGGAATCATAGCATGGATGGCGCACTGGCTTGGTTTAAACAGAATTGAATCTCTTGTTGTTGCCATGGCAACACCATATCCCCCTTCTTTTGTGGTCAATACTGTTGGTAGACCAGTCAGGACACATCTCGTGTCAAGTTAGCACTGGTGGTGTAAATCACAGAGTAACTCACAAGACCACAGAACATTCAACACCCAGACCAGGTTTGAAACTCTAATTTGAAATCCTAACCATGGAATGAAACGTTCATTTGAAACCTTGATCATGAAAACTCATTCACTGTCAGCCTGTGGGGAAACTATTGAGCTTTTGACTTCTGTCACCTTGAATGGCAGTGAATGAGTTCATTAAAGCCACACTTCAAAACCCTCACCATGTTTTGAAAAACAACAATGAACGTGAAACTCTAATGTGAAACTCTAACTCAGGCTTTGATACTCTAATTTGAAACCACAACATTTGCTTGAAACCCTAATTCGAAACCCTGCATCAACCTTGAAATGCTCGTCCTTCTTTGAAACACTGACTTAAACCCTAACTTGGGCTTGATCCTATCACCCAAATTTGAAACCCTAACAGTTACTTGGAACCCAAATTTGAAACCCCAACTTGAGCTTGAAACTCTCGCCCCTCTTTGATTGAGGAACATGAAAATAACCGAAAATAAAAACAAACATGTCCTGCCCAATCTTGTTTTTTTGTGTGTATAAAAGTGGGTTCCCCAAAGCGCAAAAGCGTATTTTTTTGAAGCACGGCTTTTTCCACTGCATTGCCATTTGACAGTGCTCTCGCCTTTGCTCCTTTCCAAAATCACTCTGGTCGCATCAGCACATATCCGGAGGTGTTTGTTGTTCTTTTTTTTTTTTTTTTTTGTGAGCTCACGCAAGGTTTTTGCCTCTGAGGACTTGTTTCGACATCTGCCCTGGGACAGTATCTCAATGTGTGTGCTGTTCTGTGTTGAGATAATCGGAGCAGACCGCATACACAATACAACCAAAACTGTTAAATGCCTGTGACTCTTTTATCTTCCTGTGTGTGGTCTGTCATGGCTACTGGAAACAAAATCTTTTTAAGTTTGATAAATCCGTCTGTGTGTTCCAGGCCTCAGTGCCGGTATCCGATACCGCTGAACGGACGTCATCACATCGCACGTCAAAGCGCCGCAGAAATGACGAGTGTGACCTAAGTGCGTGTGAGTTTCAGGGTGTGGAGTGGCTCCGTTTTCACCAAGGGCCCTGCCAGTAGAAAAACACTTGTAATATCCACCTTTTGTTTCCACTGTTGCACCCTTTCGACATGTGGCAGGAAACACGCTCTTTATATCATGTACGCATTAAGAGGAAGCCGAGCCTGACGCGTGCAGGTCTCTGCAAGTGAAATAGAAAAAGAAAGAAAACAAAAAAGACGGCCAAGCGTTCCGGCTCACCTTTGAATGAGAGGCGAACCCGCGGCGCCGACTGCTGCAGGCTCAGGCCTCTGTAAACACACAAGGCCACCAAGAGGAGTTGGGCTCCAGATGTTGTCATGGTAACAGCCATACAGGTAGCCCACACAGATCTAAATCTGGACAAAAAAAAAGAAAAAGACTGATTATTATAGCGTGCCCCATGAGGAATAAGAGACAGAAAAAGACGCACACGCTCTCTCTCTCTCTCTCGTGCTCTTTGAAGCCTCTGATCAGAAGTTCGGCCGGCAGCTGTCCAATAAGGCGAGACGCACAGCGCAGTCCAAATCTTCACACCTGCGCTGGAAAAAATGACAGCCCCCATTACTTATTTAAAAAGCGAATGTCGTGAGGTGTGTGTCAAGACTGCATATTCGTGTCTGCAAAAACGGATTGTTGGAAAACGCTCCTTCTACAGCACACAGTGATACCTTGAGATGAGCGCTGAATTTCCTGCGTGACCACACACGTAACGCAAATATTGAAATGCCTTCTACCCAAAAACACTTTTTGTAATTTGCTCTTTGATGAGAAAAACACCCCTCCATAATATTGTACTTAATAAAAACAGAGTAAAAACTAGAGCTGCAACTAATGATTATTGGCTGGCAACCGGTTCAGGGTGTCCTCTGCTTACTGCCCGAAGACGGCTGGGATAGGCTCCAGCATGCCCCGCGACCCTTGTGAGGACAAAGCAGATCGAAAAATGGATGGATGGAATAATTTGTCAATGATTCCATAAAATGTCATAAAATAGGGGAAATCATTGATTGCATTTTTTTTTCCTGAAGTGAGAGCAGATGTTTTCATTTGATTCAACACAAAGATCATCGGTCTGCTTTCATGGAGAACTACAAAAATCAGAATACAGTATTTACTTTTGAGAGGCTAGAATCAGTGGACTTGGACAATTTAAGTTAAAAAATTTCTGTCCACAATTATTCCATTAGAAAAATAGTTGTCAATTAATTTGATAATCAATGATGAATCGATTAATTGCTGCATCTCTAGTAATGACTTTTAAATGTATTGCATTGAATTAAACACTTTGTACATCATGACGTATTGCTTCAATTCATTGTGCTGCCCTTCTGGTAGGCCTGCCTTGGCCACCGGGGGTTAGGATCATGCAGTCATACCCACACAAACAAAGAAGATTCACAACAACTTCTGAGTGACTCAGTAAGCTGCATTATTCATGTCAGTTGATTTTTGCAGCGTTCTTTTTTCAAGTATTTTGTGAATTCAATTTGTTACTCAAAACATTCTTATCTCAAATCATCTTTCCCCATTGAAATGAATGGAAATGCTGTTAATCCAATCCAGTCTTCCCAATTTTTGTAGCGTTTGAAAAAACGCTTTAAATAGTATGTATTTATGATATATCATCGCTGTCTGGAGAAAACCTCAGATGTTCAAATCTTGTCAAATTCATTTGTTTTTCACAAATCAATACTAATGGTCCATCCTTCACGTCGTCTGTTATTTTTACACATTAACCACTTTAAAGCGGTAAATATAGCTTGAAAATAAATCCATTGTCGCTCTTGAACGCAAGAAATAGTGTTGCAAAAGTACTTCAGTTTCCTCGTTCTGCAGAAGATGTGTGGTGTAATTGTCACCTCCATATAAGATCTGGATAATTTTTTAGATAATAACGCGTGAAAATACAAAAGTGAGCTACAAAGAGGTTGGCTTGTTTGTTTAAAATCGATCGCTGTGATGTCACAAAGGTAAGTCTTTGTGTTGTATTAATATCAGCTAAATACATGGGGTTAATTGGCTCACTGTTATATTTATTGCATCACTCATAGGTGTTTGTGAAGATGATGTAGGACGGACATTTGCATTTGTAACGGTTTAAAAGGCTTCGTGCACGGTGTGGGCTCGACATGACCACAGACTATGAAGAGTACAGCTGCCGCTGGCTCCATGTCTGTAATATCTTAATCTGCGTAATAAATTAATGATTTTGGCAGTAAAATAAATCATTGATTGAATTTTTTCAATATTTTTCTGTTGTGTTGATGTGAGCCTGAAACAATATATGATAGCAATATAAGGTATAATACAACTTGATCCAAGCGGCGTCTGGAAAAAAAAAAAGGATATACGAGGATTCCACCCAACAGCGATGACATACAAATAGACTTGTAATTGTTTTCAACATTCATTGACATCATGCCGTTCCTTCTAGTGTGCCTACCTTGGCCACCAGGCGCAGGATAATAGAGACATACAGTACATACATAAGCAAAAAAAAAAAAAGAAAAGCGGGGGGGGGGGGGGGGGGAATGGTCGCCAGTAAAGTGTAAGCTTCACTAATATAAGTATTTTTTGCAGAAGATAAAGACTGTATGCTATTGTTATATTGTCTTTAAGACATGTTCCTTCAACAATACCAAATACAATAAAAATAATATTCATTCATTTTCCGAACCACTTTATCCTCACTGGGGTCGCGGGGCGTGCTGGAGCCTATCCCAGCTATCTTCGGGCAGTAGGCGGGGGACACCCTGAACCAGTTGCCAGCCACTCGCAGGGCACACAGAGACGAACAACCATCCGCGCTCACACTCACACCTAGGGACAATTTGGAGTGTTCAATCAGCCTGCCATGCATTTTTTTGGAATGTGGGAGGAAACCGGAGGACCTGGAGAAAACCCACGCAGGCACGGGGAGAACATGCAAACTCCACACAGGTTGGCCGCAGCTGGAATTGAACCCGGTACCTTTGCACTGTGAAGTCGACATGCTAACCACTCGACTACTGGGCCGCCATAATAATAGTAAAAATAATAATAATCATAATAATAATTTGTTGAAGGGTCATAACCCTGGTACAGATGCTACAAGTTAACCCAACAATGGCATTTTCCATGATGTTTTAGCATTATGCTAGCATTCCGAAGCTAAACGTGTTTTAAATACAAAACATTTTTTTCTTTTATATTTAGTTTGCTGATTAGTAAACTTCAACAACAGCTCTTCTCTTTGTCTCGCCGCAATTAATCAGTGCTGACGATTGTGAGCTGGTGCAGTACAGTGGCGACAGTTAACAGACGCATGGAGCCCCCACACCGACTATTTCTGACACTTTCAGGGTGTTGAAACCAAGACCTTAACTCACACATTCATTATGCAGCTGCACTTTACTGGAGAGTATCCCATATAAATTATGAATACTAAAAGCTGAGTCCATTAAATTGTCTCCCTGTTTGCTGGGCCGATAAGCCATCTCGCGGGCATCTCTCGCTCTCGTGAAATCCATGGGGCCGAGGCCCGCCAAGGCACGGCACATACAGCTTTTCGCCAACGTTTGGCGACAATTAGAATCTAGCAAATAAAATTCAAATGATCCACAGGTTATCGATTGACAGGTTCGCAGGAAGTCTCGGCAAAGAAAATCTGTGAGAAACAGACAATACTAACAGTACTGCAAATGATACCACATAGAAAGATGCCAGAACACATTAAGATAATTTCCAATTTATCTAGGACTTCGGTGTATGCCACCACCACAAAAAAGCCAATTACTACTTTTTACTTTTTGGTATTTCATTACATTTCATTCAATGATACACAACACTGGATCAACTTTTTTCTCAGTTTTATGCAATTGAAAGATAATTTTTGTGTTTTAAAATTCAGTAGTTCATCAAGGGCGGCCCGGTACGCGAGTGGTTAGTACGTCGACCTCACAGTGCAGAGGGTTCGATTCCAGCTTCATGTTCTCCCCGTGCCTGCGTGGGTTTTCTTCTAGTACTCCGGTTTCCTCCCACATTCCAAAAAAAAGCATGGCAGGCTGATTGAACACTCCAAATTGTCCCTAGGTGTGAGTGTGAGCGCGGATGGTTGTTTGTCTCTGTGTGCCATGGCAGTGGTTGTCAACCAGTTCTGGGTGTACCCGGCCTAATGCCCTAAGACAGCTGAGATTGGCTCCAGCACACCCCGCGACCCTTGTGAGGATGAAGCAGATCAAAAATGGATGGCTGGATGGATGGATAGTTCATCAAATAAAACCAGAAGTCAAATCATCTTTCCCCATTGAAATTTATGGAAATGCCATTAAACTGTGTGATGTGCAGACGTGCAACAATTTATTGACAACTAATTGATTGTCAAATTCGTCAACAATTATTTGGATGATGGTTTAATCGTTTAGAGCCCTTGTTTAACTCAAAATGGTTTGAATCCTTTGATTTCAGTGCCTCAACAGAAAATATTCTCAAATTTCTGCAGTCGTTGTTTTATACATATATATATACATATACATATGTATATATATATATATACATATATATACATATATATATATACACACACACACACACACACACACACACACAGTCGAACCTCG
>NW_017805075.1:117412-143720 GCF_001891065.2 Hippocampus comes | reverse complement strand
TGTGTGTGTGTGTGTGTGTGTGTATATATATATATATATATATATATATATATATATATATAAAACTCGCATGCTTGACTGGATAAAGGGACATGAATCAGAATTAGCCTAAGTTTAGCTGGCCCAAACGCCGTTAGCCTGAATAGGCTCCGATCAGCGGCAACTGACCTCAGAATGGCGGAGAAGAATACCAAATTATGAGATGAGACGAGAGCCAATTAACTATTTTGCACAATCCATCGGAAAAAAATTGTCTTTACATTTTTAAAAACAAGCATCATCCTGCTATATTTTTAAAAATCCTTGCAGTGATACATCTGGTCTTGTGAGAGGAGAGGTTAAAGGTATTTAGTCATGCCTTGATCATTGTTCTGTTTCAAGCTAATTTAAAGCTAGTATTTACAAACACAGCTCAAGTCATTTTGGGGTTAGTTGTCTCATCTGCAAAGAATGGGCCAATGAAACCCTGACACCCCTGGCAACTTTGTTGACGTGTGCCAAAATTGCCATTCGGATGATGAGTCTGACAAGTGAGGACATTTATCCGATTTTGTTTGAGTGTTTAGAAATGGATCTTCCTGTTGTTGACTGGTTTCCAGGAAGACTTGAGTTGGCTGAACATTGGCACTTATATAATAGGTCCGTATGTAAAAATTATGTCATCACTAAAATCCATCCTCCTCAAAATTTCTGAGTGATTTTAGCGCTTTTTTTGGTATGAGATTAATCAGAAATTGGCCTACCCACTTTTGAAGCTGGACTTGTCTTCCATCTCAGCCTGTCCATATCACAGCGGGGAGGTAAGCAATGCAATAAGTATTGTTTCCTGGACAGGCAGGCAGCATGGTTGTTCGCTCCCGCTAGCTCCTGTGGCTTGTCCAGTCAGAATTCGGCAAAACAGGGCAGAATGAGATCAATTTCAAAATTGGACTTGGAAAGATTCGGAGCACCGTCCTTTCAGCGACGAGGCTGACCCTTCAGCTGACAGTGGCCATTTTAAGCACCTCATATAGGCGGAAGTGGGAGTATCCCATTGAGGAGGGGTTCAATCCCCATTATTTTGACAATATTAGCAATGTATTAACAATGATTTTGAATGGATAAAAAATCTCCTGTCCTTCTCGTGACTCCCAGCAAGATGTGGAGGCGGGGGAGGGGCGTGGGGCTATATTGCTCATTGACAGGGGTTGTTTTTAAAGTCTAGCTCATATCCATCCATCCATTTTCTGATCTGCTTATCCTCACAAGGGTCGCGGGCGTGCTGGAGCCTTTCCCAGCTGTCTTCGAGCAGTAGGCGGGGGACACCCTGAACCAGTTGCCAGCCAAATAACCATTCGCACTCACAATCACAGCTAGGGACAATTTAAAGTGTTCAATCAGCCTGCCATGCGTGTTTGTGGAATGTGGGAGGAAACCGGAGTACCCAGAGAAAACCCACGCAGGCACGGGGAGAACATGTAAACTCCACGCAAGGTCAGAGCCGGAATCGAACACTGCACCTCTGCACTGTGAGGCAGACGTGCAGTCCATGCTAAGCAGTCACCCACTGTGCCGCCCCCAGCGAATATGATGTTCTCGATGAAAATAATAATAAAAATGGATAAATTAAGCTTGTTAGTGAAAAATGAACCATCTTGGCAGGAAGATCCCTTTAAGTTTCAGGATGAATTCATGATTTTTCCATTTAAGAAAGTTGAAACAGGCATTTGAGGCTGAGAGCCATGGCCTGCGTGCCATCGGGCCCTAAGGACTTTAAGCCAGTGCACGTGCCTAATATTTTATAATTTGCTCAGTGTGGCTATGTTCAAGGAAATTTTCAAGGTCAATGAGAAACATTGTCTGTGACTGATTTCAATGTTCACGTTCACATAAAATGAGAACAGCAATCATTTTATTTTTGTTTTATTGGTTGCAAAATCCAGCGTGACATTTTATCCCATGTAGTGAAACTTCTTCTATTGTGGGACAAAATGTCACATGAACTCTCTTGATTTGATTGCTCAGAACTTTTATTGCACTGATAAAATATGAAAATGACATGAATCCAAAATATGCTATAGACCTGAGACTTTGGCTTTTCATCTGGTACACATTTTGTTTATGTATGATGTACTGATACCAAGAAATATGTAAGAGTGCGAAAGTGTGGCATCATGTCACAGTCTCCCCTACTAGTTTGGTTCGGGTTAGGCTTTGGACTCAACTGTTTGATCAACTATTTGGGCAATACTCATGACTCAATCAGAATCAGATTTATTAGCCAGGTATGTAAAACACACAGGGAATTTACCTTCCCAGTTACAACCCGCCCAACAGAACGGGGATCCCATGCCTATGTCGCATGGAGTATGTGCTAATAATAATACCCCAGAAACGATGTTACGTCAAACACACAGTACAGTACTTGCCACTTTAAAATAATCACCACTTCAAAAAGACCTCCAGGAAACACAAACTATAAATACAAATCTGTCACGGCACATTTTACGTCTACATTTTGACTCAAATGTACATGTACAAACACAGCTTTTGTTTTAAGAACACTTCGTGGAGAAAAAATAAACGGGCCTCCATCGTTTTGTGTGTGTGTGTGTGTGTGTGTGTGTGTGTGTGTGTGTGTGTGTGTGTGTGTGTGTGTGTGTGTGTGTGTGTTTGCTGTGGTTTTGACAGCTGGGTGTTGACTACAGGACAGATTGGGGCCATCTCTGGTAATAATATACCATAGTGAGGTTTGGAGTCCATCAAATAATTAGAGGACGAGCTCTGACCGCACATGGGTGCAGTTTACCTGTCAAGTCAAACCATCCAGAAATAGCAACCCGATAGAGCAAGAATGTTCAGTCAGTCACCACACACACACACACACGCACGCACACGCACATTTAAAGTAACCAAAGGCCTGTTAAAAGTTAAACCCCAAAAAGTCCTACCTTTGATATCCACGATGCAAAAAGTTATCACAGCCACATTCCCCCGCGCGTCGTTCCAGGGAAAAAAATCACACCGCGTGGGGAAATAATCCGTTTTTTTAAATGATTATTCTTGGCACCCACGAAGAAAAAGTAGAAGAGCGAGCAACCAGTCGCGATGAGTCGACTTTTGGTCCCCATAAGAGGAATAAAATCGCTTTGGCAAAGTTTACGAAGCCATCCGCGTGGATGATAGGACTCCCTCCACGTCACGCTGGTGGACGAGAAAGACTTCTGTGAGCGGAAATGGAGCGACCAGGTGCAGGTGTTGGTTTGAAAGTGTGTGCGTGTGTGTGTGTGTTGAGTCCCACTGTCCTCTCCCTTCTGCTGTGCTCCCTCCCAGCCTGCCAGCCTCACGCAGTCTTCCCTGTAGTGGTGGACCCAACCTCCCAGTGCAGCATATGGGTCGGATTAACCCCGTACGTCCCTGCTCCTGCTGCTGCTGCACTTGAACGCATCAGTGGTCATGCCTCCTGCAAAAACAAAATGTCACCTCAACACTTGTCTATTGGAAAAGTTAATAATTTAGTGAGGCTGCTGTTTTATATTCATGCACGGCCGTTCTCTGAGTGATGCACTTCTTGGTCACCGTTACTTTGCAAACCAGGTCGAGAAAAAGAAAAAAAAAAAGAATTCCCAGGATTCCACAGCGGCTGGCTCCCGCGTGCATGACAACGGTGACAAAAGAAGAAGGCAGGGTGGGGTGAAGGCGCGATGTGTCCATCTTTGTTCATAGAGCCGAAGTGAAAAGCAGGCGTGCAGACTCTCAAATGGTTTACAACCAACACCTAAATATACCGAGCGTAGGACCAAGTGAAGAAAGTAAAGATGTTTCATACTTTTGATATAATCACTGTAAGATTATGCACAGTTTGAATACTAACACTGTATACTGTATACTGTAAACAATGTATATAACCATTAGCATGTCCTGTTGCTTTTTTTTTGGGGGGGGGGGATAGCATTCAGCTCAGAGTGCCTGCTTATAAACAAATATAAAAATCCAACACAAGACCTTGAAACTTAATTTCGAAACTACAAAGACAAATTAATACAAATAAATACAACGCCAGAGTCTCAAGTTGTGTTATATTCATATAAATTAATTTTGAGATAGGTTTTAAAAATGGGTAATGAGGGTCTTTGCCTGATGTGCACTTGGGAGGGCATTCCACAGTTTCGGACCAGCCATGGATGGAAACAGCTCTATTTATCCTCTCTAAGCTTCTGCTTAGACTTTGGTACCTCCAGGAGCAGCTGGTCAGCTGATCTGAGTCACCGGGCAGGGGCGAGACCATTTCGACATTTGAAGACAAATAGCAGAATCTTAAAATGGACTCTAAAGTGCACAGGCAGCCGGTGAAGGGAGGTGACGACCTGAATTGTGTGCTCCCTCTTTCATGTTCCAGTGAAGAGGCAAGCGACTGGAGACATTTGAGGGAGGACTAGCTCACTCAAAAGTAAAGTGCAGTGCAATAATCACACCAAAATCCAATGAAGGCATAGATTACCGTTTCTATCGCCGATTCAATTAACCGATAATTTGCATCTCCTCACTGTCAGTGGGAATCCCGTAGGCCACATCTGGTCAATTTAATTTTTTCTCACAACTCAATAGGTCGTCTGTTATTTTTTGCATTATTAAACGGTATTGTGATCACTCTTAGCCGATCTAAAGTGTTGAAAATATCTTTGACACTTGAACTGCTGGATGATGAGTTGAAACAACACAAATGAATGAATAAATCTTTTTTTTTTAAAAAACTACCGTACACAAAGAATCTGTATTTCATTGGAATCGGGGCAAGAATATTTGTTTTAGGGGTATGGTTGTTCCAGCACTAGAGGCACACTAGGTTTGTTATTTCTTTTGTGGAACAAACTAATGGGAATCATTGTTCATAGTACGTGAGTTGAATGGAAAAACTTAAACCAATTGAACAATACTATGTGTCTTTTTTTTCAATTTGATTTTGTTCTTCTACTTATGTATTTGGTATTTGAAACAAACTATATCATGCATTCATTCATGAAAACTGTCTAAGTGTCATAAAACTCTGATGTCATGTTGATGTTGGTGCATAACAGTACATGACAGCGACCGGTACCAAATTGAATGATGCGGTGTTCAGTAAAAAAAAAAAAATCACATTTGGGGGATTTTCTGAAGAGTAGTGGTTTTGGCGGCATGACCACACAAAAGAAAAATGCAAAATGTACCCAAACAAGTGTTTTTTTTAAGTTGAAGCCACGGTCGCAATCGGCACAATTTCAACATTCAATTGAGTGATTCTTTCACATACCACTAGAGGGAGTATGCAGATCAAGAAGCATGTCTTTGGAATGAGTGAGGAAGCCGGGGTGCTCGCAAAAACACCCACACAGGCGCAGGAATATTTTGTCCGCGTACACACAGGAAGGCTGGAGTCGAGATTCAAACTCAAAACTGTGATGCAGGCGTGCTAACCGCTAATCTACCGTGCTACCTCCTTTAAGAGGTAAAAAAAAAGGATAGCATGACTTTTTGTTGGAGGCTGTGGCACAGTGTGGCACACAGAAAAACTAAATAAACATATGAGGCAATGAGGTGTGTCAGTGCGGAAAAGGTCAATAAGGCAGGGGGCAGTTCCTGCACGCAAACCATTAAAAAAAAAAAAAAAAAAAAAAAAAAGCTTGAACTCAAACCTTTGAAACACACACCCCTTGATGATCTTGACTGATCCGAACACTGAGTATATAAGCAGTGTCCTCGTCTCCTGTTGGCCTCTGGCCACACGTGACCTACGCGCAGTCAAAATGGGTTCGGGATCTTTGCTTCACCCCTGGTAGGAGGCATCGCTGCTTTTCCAGCTGAGGAAATGAGTCACGGATGTGTGCTGACTTCAGATTTCCTCTCAACTTTGGCTCCCCATACTTTTTGTGTGTTTGTGCCAGTCTTTGATTGTTAAAGACCCCTTAAAGTGAATTCATTTTGTTTCCAAATTTATCGCATGGCTTAAATCGTGAAAATATTCCAGACCAACGTATGGTGCTCAGCTGTGGACAAAGTATTCAACTGTCTTTCACCGTGTCAGTTTTCTTGATTTTTTTTGGCCCCAGCCCAAATTGAGCCGTGTCATGAAGAACTTGAGCACCTTCATTGGCATCAGTGGTTTTCCAACACAGACATGATATCCAAGTTGCCTATACACCCGGAATATGTGGTTTCCCTTGAGTAATCTGCTGATGTGGCCACTTTAGAGTGCCTTGTTGTCAGTCAAGTGTCACACACAAAGCAGAAGAGCGGAGGTGATTTTGAAACAAAAAGTCCAACTTGCCAAGCAGTATGAGGATCGCGGATTTGGGCTGGCATTGGAGCACCTTGTTGCAAGCTTTGAGTGCACACGCGTGAGGTCAAAAATGTCTGACAAGACAGGGACTTTGACGCGGCCAGTTTAGAGCACCTGGCGTGTAAATTCACAAAACATTTTTCTTTTTCTTCCCGGGGACTGAAAAGGTTTGTGCAGATGAGAGAGTGAAGACTGGCCTGAAATGTCCCTATATGATGGATGAATGTTGGCTTCTTGTTATTTATCCCTGTAGGCCGACTGCAAGCTGCGGCTGGATCCCGCGCCACCAGACCCATCAATCACTCGAGGCACACATTTGTCCCCTTAAGGGAGAAAAAGGAGAAAAAAAATCATGACAGTCAATTTTCTATTGACAAATTGCAAAGTGTCTCCACATGCCCAATGCAGGAGAAAGGCAACAAGTGCATGCTGGGAAAGCGGGGTGACCCCATGAGCAAATCACAGGGTAGAGAAAAGATACCGGCTGTTTTCTATCACAACAAACACGGCAAAACTCTTCCTCTAACTTTTATTATCTTACGTGTGAGAAAACGTCAACATGAAAAATACAAAAGCAGGTGCTTGCTAATATCCTTGAACTTTAGCACGCCAACAATTCCGAAAGTAGGGCAACGTCTTTAACATACGGACGAGGGGCGCATCCGCGACACACCATCTCGGCCGCTCCCCTCATGTCATATACCGGAGCCGAGCTGATTCTTTTTGCAGAGAAAGAATGCATATTTCCCCCTGAGATGAAGCAGCGTTTGAGTCTCCATATGTCCGCGGGGCCCGCCGCCATCTGCCGACGACACCAGACTGGCACTCTTCCTCTCTGTAAAATGCTTCCAGGAGAAGCAACAGCTGTTGAAGAAGAGTACCGTACAAATAATGACAGGTTAGAGGAAGCTGCTTACTGCACATGAAAAGGAGGGCAGGGAGGATGCGAGAAAAGTTCATCCGTCAGCACTCTTGCGAAAGTTGCCCACTGCAATGTACGTCCACAACCGAAGGTGAAATCAGGCCTCGCCTCACATTTTTCACAGAATGCCACGAACGGAGCTGCCTCTTCAGCGACACACCAACGAAGAAGAGCAGCAAAAGTACGAACATCGCCAGTCAATCAGGTGCCCGGTGGTTGTTTCAATCTTTGGCCAATGCTAAATGCTATTGCTATGTTGTAGTAATGCAAAAAAAAAAAAAATCAATTTGAACAGGGAAATCGATTTTTATTTAAAAGATGTGAGTGCTTTGAATCACACCAAATCGTTTCACTTTAAAATGTCCGGTCCTTGAATTTGTTTGGCGCCCTGGATCAAGAACCTTTCCCTCAAAATGTCATATAAATCACAGAAAGACATTAAAGATGATGTTTGGGGGGTTTTCTTCAGATTTTTGTAGCTTCATCACATACAACCCCCCCCCCCACACACACACACACACACAAAGAAATCATGCGTGAATATATTGCACATCCAAAGTCTAAACATCCCTTTTCCAATGGAAGATTTTGTTCATTAAAAAAAATAATAATAATAAATAGATGACAAATTACCTCCTCTGACAAAAAACTTTTCCCAACATTATTTTGACCTCTAAACCATACAACAACAAAAACAACAAAATATTTTCAAAAGAGGATCTAAAAATCAGTCTTTAAAAAAAACAAAAGAAAGAAATTATTGTGGTTGCCCACATGTGCACAGCTGTGTTTAGAAGTTCAGAGGTTCTAGTAGGCTTTTCTGAACATTTAGGAGTTTTTTTTTCAAAAAGAAGCTCCAGTTCCACCTGGAAAAAAAAGCCCGTTGATTGTTGCTACCAGCCTGCTTTACTGTAGATATGATGTTCTACAGTAGATGCTTTGTCGCCTTTGCCTAAGCTACCCATCTCATAAAAACATTTTTATTATTATTTAGAAATTGAAAGTTGCGTCCCCGGGATGTGGTTTGTTCCGTATTTTGGTAATTGTCCCATGCGTCTGTCACACACAAACATAAACACAGAATTTAACAATAATGAACAAAATAAAAGACAGGAAATATGAAAGACAGCAATGTGTTATTGGCGGGAGGGACCCGTGAGCGTAGCGTACATCTGATGCGTTCTCCTCTGCTCTGTGCCAAATCCTCTGGACGCAGGCAGCCCAGCCCCTTTGCCCTGCCTGTCATGATCGTTGCCTACTAACACGCTAGTTATTATTGTAATTATTTTTATGATAGTAAAAGTGGGGCGGCCCGGTGATCCAGTTGTTAGCGCGCCGACCTCACAGTGCAGAGGTCGTGGGTTCGATCCCGGCTCCTGTGTGGAGTTTCCATGTTCTCCTCCGGCCTGCGTGGCTTTTCTCCAGGTACTCCGGTTTCCTCCAACATTCCAAAAACATGCATGGCAGGTTAATGGAACGCTCTAAATTGTCCCCAGGTGTGAGTGTGAGCGTGGATGGTAGTTCGTTTCTGTGTGCCCTGCGATTGGCTGGCAAGCGGTTCAGGGTGTCCCCCGCCTACAGCTGGGATCGGCTCCAGTACGCCCCATGACCTTATAAAAAGGATCAGAAAATGGATGGATCGTAAAAGTGTCCCCAGACAGGCTCTGTTTAATTTACACCACTTAATATGCATACAATAAAGTAGGCCAGATATGCTCCAGTTCTGGCTATTAGATTTTTCATAATTGTTAAAAGTGTTAAAGTACAAATTATTTGTTTAATCTCCAGCCATTTTTGATAGCCTGTAGGCTATGCTCAGGTTCAGGCTACTTCAATCTACAACAAAAATAACAATGTTCATTGCTAACAAAGCACTTCCAACTACGTTAAAATGCTTTCTTGACTTCTCCTTCCTCACTGACCACCAAGTGACCACAGGCCCCGAGGCTAATATGACATATTAAATACTGTCAATGAAATCAAAGCATTTTGTTTTTTCATGTAAAAAAATGCATGTGATTCTATGCATTTTGGGGTTTTGTGGAGCCAGACCCTCCGATTTCTTTCGGCCGCGTGGTTTTGCCACGACGCCATGAGGGGTGTGCCTTATTTCCAGCTCTGAAAGGTGGCAATCCTACGTTTTGCGCCAAACATGTCTTTTGGAATCATGCCGCAAAGTTTTAAACCTTGGTTTCACGCTGGACAGAACACATTTTTTCGGAATGTGCCTGGAGACCTGCTTCACATTGAATGTGTCTTGAGATTACCTGTGGTGAATGGGTAAGATTGGAATGAAATTGATATGATTGAAGAAAAGTAAAAGGCTCATGGAAATGAAAAAAAAAATCATGAAATATTAAAATACACCTGCATATGTGTGGACATTGTCGAGGTGTAATTCACTGTCAAATTGTGGGGAGGGGTAAAGGTAACAAATTCTGCAATCTGTTCCTTTCTGTGTGTGTACTCACACATGTGATTGGTGGGTGGGTGGATTGTGGAGTGGGGTGGGGGGGTGTTCGTAAGGAGTGCAGTCATCTGTCTGGTGTGATCGTCTGTAACGGGGCCCAGGCTCAAGCATGCACTCTGCGATCTCCCAGATAAGAGTCATCCATCTGCTGTGTGCGCGCGTTGGGGCCCAGTCAGCTCCTCTTATCATTGCACTGGTCCATTTACCATTTCCCTCTGCCTTATCCCCCCCCGCCCCCGACCTCTTTCATCACCTCCCACCCCTATCACCTAGCCTGCAATGCTGCTCTTTATCTTGATTAGAGGACGAGCACACAATCAGGAAAATAAGTGCTGCAAATTTGTAAATCTGGAAAAAAAAAAAAATTGCCTGGAGCCTCAAGCCAAAGGGGACGCCGAGAAACAGTTGAGTTTGGATCGTATCAACGACAAAGTAACGGCACGACTGCGATTTATTGGGAATCCCCGCGTAGGGCCCCTTTACTGTTACTGGTTGGTGGCTTGTAGCTGGGGCCTTCGAGAGATGGCTCATATCGGTCTATATCAGCAACACAAGACGTCAACATGAGAGTAAGATAGCGGCCAGTGTTTGCAAACTTACCGTTGAAATTAGATGAGAGGTAAAACTGACGCTGGCGATCGTGAGCGCTGGAACGTAGCACTCCAATCCACTGGGAGCAACTGCGCATATCAATCTTAAAACATCAGACTGATTCAATGACCGCTGTGTAGAACGGTCTCAGCAGATCCTGTGGCAGGCCGCGCTTCCTCAGCCGCCTCACGAAATACATCCCCGGCTGGGGGCTTTTTCAGGATGCAGTTGATGTTGGCCTCCCACTTCAGGTCCTGAGAAAGTGTGATTCGCGTGTTCGGCTCCAGGTTGTGTTGGTTGCACCAGAATGCCAGATGCTCTACGTCCTGTCGGTACGCAGATTGGTCACCAATCATGGTTCAGCTTCAGAAAGCAGGTGAGCAGGTTCACTTCCCATTTAAGAAGGTAAATAACAATACCCCACATTTTAGTACAGACAATAGGCAGTGAATTTATATCCTTTGTTGTATGGAGTTCACAAAAGGAAAAGAGCATGACTTTAAGGAGGATAGTCTCAGCAAAGCTCCTGAAGCCCAAAGTAACAGGTCAGCGCGAGGACGCAGTGGTGTGCCTCTATCAGTGTGCCCAACAGTGCATGACAAATGATTGACATCCCATCAGTCGCACCTTCTGTCTCCGATTTTTCCTCGGGAACAGGAGTGAGGGATAGGGCGTTGGTTTCATAAAAATTAAATTGGAGGCAGAAGATGGAGCCAGAGAAGGCTGGATTTTCTTTGAACAGTTCATTTTCATCAGGTATTTACGGTCAGGTCATGCTGGCAGTTTGAGCATGTACCATAAAAAGTGTGTGGGGGTGGGGGGTTTCTAAGCAAATCTAGCGTTTAAGTACCTTTAATATCAGAAAAAGATTTTTGTGGATCCTCGTGATTTATTACACATATTTTTTTTTTCATTATTTAGGACCGTGTCTGGTGAATCATAGGCTTCTGCAATAAAAACAGACTTAATTTCATGGCTTGTAACACATCTTAACCAGAGATGCCAATAACTATGGAGGGCACCGTACATGTACTTTGATTCAATTATTGCTTTCAGGTATTTTGTACAAGACTGATGCAGCGGGCTTCCAAACAAACAGATGGCGGGCCACAAATGGCCCCCTGGATGTAGCTTGGACACTCCTACCCAACCCCCCCCAAACACACACACAGTTTGGCTGTTGCCTGTTGTCCCTCCAGTCATTGGAACAAACTTATGTCCCAATCGATATTGTGCAAGAACCAAGCCTGTTATTAATTTATGATCATGAAACGTGGCCGATCTGTGGTTGGTGGGGGTTGCTGAACGTGGAAGCAAAATACCTCATTTCACATGGTGTAATGAGTTTCCAACATTAGTGTTAATAGTATGTGCCCATCATAGGCTGCATTCCCTGAGTGCTGCTGGGCCTCCAGCAGGACAGATTTTTGTGAGTGGAATATTTATAGCTGTGCATTAAAAGTGGAATCAAGGGTTTAAGTGTACCATTGCAACACTGCTGCCGTTCCTTTGTCTGGGCCTGTCCAAAAATGCCTCGCCGGGAGCTATTTACAGTGGCAGTTTGAAAATGGGAGTGATATCACACACGCATGCCGCTGCACTGGCAGTGAAATCCATTGAAGTGTCACTCTGTTGCTTTTGTTTGATCTCTCTTCAAGAGTGGGGAAGGTGACTTGTGACTTAAATGTCAAAAAGTCATGTCGGCAGCATTCATTCAAGAACTCAAGTCTGACAAAAATAGATCTTTATTGTGGTTTACTAGATTATCATTAAGAATTTTAATCTAAAACCTTAAATACTTCCATCACACTCTGATATGTGATACAGAAGGTCTTTATTTAAATCAGCGCAACAGACAAAGGTGACAAACTACACCACACTGCCATCTTGTGGCGACAAGAAATAGACACTAGTGTCGGGTGCAAATGTAAGTGTAGCATCAAGACAGTCAACAGCAAAGTCAAACAACTTCCTACTTTATTGGGTCTGACGCAAAAGGTGGACATCTCGCCCCTAACAAAATGAAAGTAACCAAAGCAACAAAGGACTACAATTTTCTAGAAAAGCATATGAGAAGGGACACCGCTAGGGGGGAAAACATGTTCATGAGCAAACGTGTTCCAGTGCACCCTGAAAGAGAGACGAGTTTAACACAAACTGCTGCAATGTTAGTGAATACATGGCCTTGTGAGCATATGAGGTGTGACAATAAAGAAACGAGATGTTCATGATTCAATGCAGATTGGGTAACTGCTTAGATCAGTCTTGCACAACATTAATATCATTCAGCCCGCAATTCCCACACTCCAATTTAAAATTGAGACGAGATCATTTTTTCACTGGGGCCTTGACAAACCAGTGACCTGACTTCGGAATTTTCTGAGATATGAGCCATGAGTGGGCGGTGGGTTTGTTTTTGTTTTTTTGTTTTTTTTGCTTTGAACAACAATTGGAGATACGAATGCCAAATTGTGGCAGTTAACTCAACTCAATTGACAACGATCCACCTTGGCAGACGGAAAAGAAATCTTTAAAAAGTAGCTTCAGCCTGTGCAATTCACTCCCAGGCCAAAATAAAACAAAAAAAGACAGATGCTACAACAATACTCAAAGGCAGACAGCTTTTATCCTCTGCAAAAAAACAAAGAAACAAATATTACTGAAAATGACTGAAACAGAGGAGTTGAGTGAAAGTCTTCTTCGTTTTTTCTGTGCAACAGTGTTATACTGACGTCTGGTGGCCGAGTCGTGAACATTAGAAGGAGCTGCGATGAATTAATCATGATGCACAAACCAGTTCTTAAACCATCCATCGGCCGAACGGCTTATTCTATTTAACTGTTATTACGTTGTTTTCATAAAAATTTTGGGTGTGAGGCTGGAATAGATGAATGGCCTTTCCATTCATTTAAGAAAATAAAAATAGGAAAATGACTATTTTGGGTTACAAGAGTGGTCACGGCACAAATTGAACGTGTATACTTTTGTTTGATTCTTTGTCAGACTTGTATACAGTTGACAGTTACTGGCTGCCCAAGTTTGAGAACGTTATCATGGTCCATGGTCTTTCCAGTCTTTTAAAAAAAATGCCAATTCGCCGGGAAAAGCACACGCTCTTCTGTGTGGCAAAGTCTCAAGTGATCTCCGATGGCGTCACTAGTACACAAACGCTCGCATGTCTTCTGACCAAGGCAGAGCCACTGAGAAAACAGGGCTAAAAGCTTGAAGGATGATTTTAGCCTTCATCTCTCCTGCCGTTTGAATATGTCAAGTGTCAGTCAAGGATGATGTTCCGTGATATGAACTGCTGAAGGAATACCCCACGTCGGCCATCATTTACATTTCAACAGCTAGGTAGATTAAAAAATAGACGGCATGGACATTCAGACACCAAACATGATGATTACGAGACTGGGTAATTAATTCAGGAGACAAAAATAAATTTAATTCCTCCTGGATCGCTTCGGGTCAGCTCTGTCACTAAGGATGAGTACCGAAGGCGGTACTTTGGGTATGGACCAATTTGGGTCGGTACCCCTGAGCACCGATTCGCGTCAAATCAAACTGAGCCATGTTTCGGTTCCAAAACGCGTCTTTCAGATGTGACTGTGTGAGAGGAGAAGAGTTGTCAATTGTCCATGGCGCATTCAAACGCAGCAGTGCATGCACACCACCATAATGATGTCACCCACTCCGCAGGCTTTCACACACACTAAAAATACATTTCCGTGTTTGAAGCGAGTGGGACTCGCCTGCTGCCAAGCCAAGCAAATACACTTTATGAATTATATTGTAGTGATGGGAGGAAGCAGTTCAGAAAATGAATGGGTGAATGGGTGAAGCCTTGGACTTCCCAGCATGCTTTGGTTGAAGCATAAATGTGCCGCAAATTACTACCATGGCGTACCGGGGACAATTTCCATGTACCAAGAATCTAAACCGAACCGGTTCAAATGTCAAAGTACCCATAAATAAAAACACATAACTGTGCCATCAGAACATCAGTACGCTGACATGAGTGCCACGGTGTGTACAAAAATGTCAAATTCCACAGAGAAACCCTTTAAGCAGAATGTGAAAACTGCTGTAAAACGACTAAAAAGACAAAATTCCACCTACAGCGGAATGTGGGGACTCCGCTGATCAAAGTACAACTGGCAATATCACACTGTGATTGAGTGGCGTGTTTGCTGCATTATGCCGCGTGGAGGAGTGGGGGGACACGCTGATGAAAACATTATCTGCTTTTCTTGACTACAGTAGAGTACACATTTTCGTCTTCACAATGCCGAATTGTGAAATCGAGTGTGGGGTGGGGGTGGGGGGGACATCCCTGAGAACACATTATGGTGCAGTTCAAAGTGTTCCTGAAATGTGGTGATGATGTGGTCAACATAATTGAATAGATTAGAACAGGAAAAAGAGCCCAAAGGATAATGACTGCTTCCCATGTCTGTGAGATTCTTGTCATTTGTGTACTTTGCTAAAAGTCGGCTGCAGAACAACGTTGTCTAAAAGCGATCCTTTAGGGCAGTGTCCTGTATTCGAATACACCATAGAAAATCATAAGTCACCTTGCCTTGGCTTTATTAAGTTAACCCTGATTTCAAAAGTATAGATCGTATTTTGGTATATTACAAAAATATGACATTTTGTGCATAACATAACTAACATCCGGAAGATGCTCAGGCATACCCGCTGCTCTTCCTGACTTCCCGTTTCAGGCCGCCTCATCTTCCTGGTCGCTGTCATCCGAGCCTGCCAGGTAAAAGACAGACACACTATGTCAGTACAGTATTTGGCTTCACCTTGTAAATGAAAGTCTCAAATGAGCAGACGACAGAACACTTACCGTCAATCACAATTTCTCCACCTTCACCTTCTTCCTGGCTCTCATCTGAGGAGGACAAAGTTTGGAGTTGTGATGAGGAAAACTGAAAGCATCATTCCACGGTTCCTACAACTGAAGGCATGTTCAATTCAAGGCTTTTGAATTCCATTTTACATTCAATTTGGGACCAACTTCCCAATGTTCTCAATGTCCCCATGTTGCCTAAATTGCTCAAGTCTAAGTGATGTGCATCTGCTCTTATGAGCACCGCCTCGGGGTGCAACAATTAATCAATAACTAACCAATGATCAAATTTATAGATATTTATTTTCATAGTCTAATTATTGAGACCTTGTTTAATTTTTAAATGTCCAAATCCTCAGATAGATAGATAAAAAGAGACAAATAGGTAGATAATATTCGACATGCGTACACGTTTCTTTCTTTAAGCTTATCGACAAATAACCTGGTCATTGGTCTGATGTAAAAATCGGTTATGTCCCTCGAGCACTAAAGTTTGCCCACTGCTTTTCTGGCGCGAGTGTGCTCTAAATCAAAAAGTAACCGACCTGCACTCGGTGCCCCTTCCTCCTCCTCCTCCTCCTCTTCTTCTTCTTCTTCTCCTCCTTTTTCCTCCTCTTCTTCCTCTCCACCACTGTGGCCTGGCTCCGGCTCACCAGCTTCCTCGTCTGAGTCAGAGATTACCACACAGTCGTCGCCATTGCCGTGGTCAGCTGCTGTGGCGCCATCGCCATCACTGGAGGACAACACGATCAGGTTTATAAGGAGAAGGGGGAAAAAAAAACCCCACTGAACTGCACAAGTACATCAGATGGGATTTCTGAACTATGGTGCACTGCGTGTGAATATCCACTATAATGTAGAATCCATACTGTGAGAGATTGGATTGGAGTATGAGGCATAGACCCTGCATAGAGCAGCAAGTGTAAAATAGGACAGCGGAGACTCCAGACTGTTGACCAGCTGAAGCTGTACATCAAACACGAAAGAAGGAAGAATTCCAGCGACAAAACTTCAACAATTAGCGACCTCCGTTGCCAAACGTTTATGGAATGCTCTTAAAAGAAAAGGTGATGTAACACTGTGGTAATAATGAGCCTGTCCCAGCTTTTTGGAAATGTGTTGCAGACATACAATTCTAAGTTGATGATGATTTGCTAAAAACAAAGTTTATATATTTGAACAATAAATATCTTGTCTTCACAGGGTATGCAATTTAATATGCAAATTGTCATACTCTGTTTTTATTTATGTATAACACCATGTCCCAACTTCATTGGAATTTCAACTTCATTGGATTTGTCGAAGTTAATTAGATTCTGAAGGCAAGACAATCCACACAATAGCAGACGGTACATACAAATCATACATCCATCTGTTGCGATTCTTACAACACAACTGCATTCAACTACACAGGACCATGTTTCACACAGAGCAAGTAAAGTGAGAGAAGATTATCATTAAGTTTCAAAACAACAGTTTTAAACACGCTGAAGAATGCTCTGCGCTTGCCGATATTGAGAGAGACAGCAGTTTTGGCCCATGGAAACATTGTGGACACCAAAACGACTCAAATTCCAGTATATGCTGTACGGATGCAATAAACATTGGGAATGCGACCTACCTGCCGTTCTCTCTGGGCTGCCAGAGAGGCGTGAGGTAGTATCTCAAAGGGTCCCTGTATAGGTCGTCCTTCAAGATCTGGACAACCGCAAACAGATCAGAGAAAAAGTTAAACCAAGTGAGCCTCCTGAAATGTTTATTCATAAAATGACTTGAGGCACCTGAAATTTACAGATACCTGTACATCCATTTGTTTTTATCAACAAATTCTTTTACATTTGTTCATGTTTAATCAATGCAAATTTTGAATAATTGTTTTATGACCAGGACGACCACTCTCAAATCATTGTCCCCAATTGGAATCGACCAGTCATCCGCCTTCCCAAACATTCCCAAAATGGTACTTTATACAAACAAAGTCTGATAACAAGTGATTGGTCATTTTGTTTGTGTTTGCGTGAACAACACTATTTGTGAATGTTGCCAGTTGGCGGACATACCTGTGCGACATCGTCTTGTCCGGGGTTGCTGTGGTCACCAAACCAGCTGAAAAAGGTCTGGTAGACGCCACGTGACATCTTTCTGGGTTCGCTGTGGGCCGTCAAGTTGTGACCGCGATTCCACAGGATGGTGTTGGACAAGGACGTTGGAGTTACTGCCAAAATGACATTTTTTGGGGGGGTTAGACAAAATAATCATGGTAAAAGTGTAAAAGTTGAAATCATTTTACAAAACAAACTGATAAAGTTAACAATGATTTTACAAATTAAAATAAGGAGTGGTGCCTTGCAATTTGACTTTAATTTGTTCCATGACCACCAGGGCTGGACGGTTATGGAAAAAATTATAATCAGAATTATTTTGATTGAGATCGAAATCAGGATTAATAAAACTATTATACAAAACGATTCTTTAACTTCAAAACTTTATTCCACTATGAAACTCAACTACTCAAAACAGCATCGTGGTCTCGTGCCCATTCACCCCGAGATGTTGAACACTATTCTCAAGCACGCTGTTCTTGTTGTCAAGGACAAAATGACTTTGTAAATATCATTTGAATCTCAAACCTTTTGTATTTCCATTCTGCTACATCCACAAACAAACAAAAATGAATCACGTTATAATGTGTTAAGTTATAACGTCAAAACAAGATACCTTTGACTTCCACATTGGGCAAACGAAAAAAAAAATCATTGCAGTTCAGGTCACTGGCGGGGGCTGCGTGTGTGTCTACTTTTTGTATCTTATGAATCACACCTGCTTCATACACTATTACAGAATATAGAACATATTTGAAAGAAAAAAATGACTTACTTTCAAATGAAATATTTTTTTAATACAGTAAATAAACAAGTGAGTGAAATAATCATTCTGCTCCATTGCTGATCAGCACCAAAACTCTTGATATCATAAAGCCTAAATAATACATCTGTGGACACTGTCAAACAACGCTGAACCTGATCTTTTTTTGTATGCCATCTTCTTCAGTGACGCTGGTGTACCGAATTTTGTGACTCCTTCATTAATTGCCCAGTAAAATGAAAAGCAATCCCGTGTTTATTTGTACCTCCCAGTCCAAGTTGCAGCTCCTTCATGATGATGTTGTTTTGGAAGTAAGGGTTCCGTCTGAAGTGGAAGCGGATCTGGAAACCCACTTTGTGGTTCTTGAAAGTTTCAATCTGATGGAGGTGAAATGTTTGAATGTTTTCAGAATAATTGACCAGTGAGTCCCAACTACCTTGTGCCACTTGGGAAATGACTCAATTTCAATGAATTGGACTGAAAACTGTAAAACATTTCATTTCTGACGCACAACGTATATTTCTTCTTAACTTTTTACACCAGACGCCACTTCGAAAAATACTTAGCAACCACTGTGATGATCAACATTAAAATTCCGGAACTTGGGCCGAAGTGGCATCAAAAACAATGTAGAGGTTACAGTCCTTAAAAGGCTACTAAAGGTCTATAACAAGCCAAAGTAACATGCACAGTTTGAACATTAACGCTGTAATCAAATGTAGATGAAAAGACAAAAAAAAAATGGTCAAAGTGTGTTGCACAAAATAAATAAACAAATAAATAAAAAAGACAGTTCTTGAAGATGATATGTTCATGATCTTTTAAGTTCCACAGTACTTAAAAGTTCAAAACTAGTGAACCGTACAAACAAAATATCTTCCCGCCCGCCCATTTACTTCTGCTATGTGGGGAAGCCCTTTTCTGACTGGCTGAAAAGTTTCAACACACGTTATCCACTAATAAGCTTGTACAGCTCGAAATTCTGAGGGAAACCCCAAGTTGACATGTCAAAATTACCGTGATATTTCAAACTCCAAAAATAGTTGCCCAAAAATAGGTTACTTTTTTGTGTACCACTAGTGGTACTTGTATAGACTGTTCCACAAGAGAATGAAAGATCCGTCATATAATATTAGTGATATTTTTGGCTTGATTGTTTGTGTCCCCTGAGTTTTCTGAGGTAAACTATGTCCAAAAAAGTTGCAAGTGTTTCACCTACCTCCAGATCAGTCATGTAGCTGAGAGCATCCTCGTCCGTCTCGTCAATGTGAGCCGAGAGGTGCGGATGGTTCAGCAGCTGGCGCCTCGGAGTCAAGGTAAAGCATAAACATGTTCACTTGCAGAAGGCATTCTCTCAAAGTTGAGCATGCAAGGAGAGAGGGATGGTCTTGGGCGAAAGGATACAGCAGTCACCCAAAAACCGGGGATGTTTTTTGTGATGGAGCGGCGTTGGTTGAGATGGGGCCGCCGCATGCGGCCCATCTTCAGCTCCAGGCGCTGGTGGAGCCAGGCGCTTTTCTTCTCGAGAGCTTCCAGTCTCATCTGAACCTGCGCCAGGAGAGCCACTGACTGTCTCATCTCGGGAGCCATCTTAACAGACACAATGGCGCACTCACCGTCCTCATTCTCCTCATTCTCGGACGGGAAAGAGGAGCTCGGTGTGGAAGAAGATCTAGACAAGGATTCATCACCTTCACCCTCGTTTGCGGCATCATCCGCATCTTCTCTTTCTGCTTTGTGTAAGCTCGTGGAACTGTCAGCGGCAGCTGCCCGCGTTTTAGAATGACCTCTGAGAACCTGCTGGTCCCCACGCCGATTGGCTTTGCTCCCCTGTTTGGCTTGTTTGGCTCTATTAGAGGAGCACGGAGTCTCTCGGCTGTCTTCGGCGTCTCCCCCCGTGAGGCTTGCGAGAGCTTCGGCGGCTGCTATGGCCGCCGGGTCAGAATCAGACTGGTCCAAAAGATTGCAGGGATCGGGTCCTGTGCTTGCATCTGCATCGTCCTTCGAATCAGCACACTTGTGCGCCTCGGCCGACTGGGCTTCCTTGGATTTATGCTCAGCCGAAATGGAGTTGTTGACAGGTGCAGAAGTCGGGGTGTACTGTACACAGTGCGAACTTTCTGCTTCCTCTTCATGCTCTGAATGTTTTTCTTGCCCAGCTGCTTCTGTGCTCTCGCCGTTTTTGCATCGCTCCGCGGCATCCTGCACGTCACGACACGCGTCGTCCACTTTCGAGGACTTGCTGGGAATAGAGCCTCCCTCATCCCGGTCCGGTGAAGGACACCTTTTCCTCGATTCGGAGTCGGCGCCCTGCTTGCAGTCCGTCAATTCGCTCATGCTGGCGAGCTAGCCAAAGCAGCTAACAAGCTAGGTAGCCCGCGAACACAATTACGTGAAATTTCAACGTACCCACCAACACTCGACTCAACACAACGGATAAGCGTCGTGGTTTCGCGATTGTCTTATTTGTCTCTTGACGTAACTTACATCCTCAATGACGACTGGACAGGATGCAGCTCGCTCGCGGCCTACGGGAAACGATAGGAAGAAGCAGTTAAATGCTAAAGCTACTTAGCTCGACGTTACCCATGTCGTGTAACCTCGCAGTTTGAGGCGACACATTTCCAAGAAAAGGGAAGACGCGCAAGACAAAGGCCAGTAAAATAAGATAACTCGCGTAACTAAGGTATAATTCCAAAGCAAGTTCTTAGTTTTGTGTTTCTTAATCCTTCATTTTACTATCCGCGTTATCGCCGTAAGGGAAAAAACAATGCTGTGATTGGTTCTAGCACGTCGCGCTAAAAGCTCTCGACCAATCGGATTCAAGGGTGTGCTTACTGGCTGATAACCTTGCAGAAGTAGTGTGCGATATGGCAACGTTAGGGATCGCACCTATGTCGATACTTTTCATCATTAATGTGACGCTTCATCACATTGCAAAAACTAAATAGTACATTTTGATTTATTACGTGTTTTTGTGACACATTTTCCTTCACCGATGACTACAATCCTGTTTAAAGATTGGGCAAAATGTATACATATGGGACCTATAATCATTATAGGTCCCATATGTATTATATTATCATATAATGTATACATTTTGCCCAATGTGCAGTACTTTCAATTGAAAGTATTGCACGACAGTAACCAAACAAATTTCCCCACATTGTCACGTCTGAAATGTATTCTTAAAAATGACAAAGTGCACAAAATTGTCAAACGTAAATAATAGTTTTCAACAAGTTCAATACAACGTTGTTGTACATTTTTTTATTCTTTACATTTTCTCTCTGGTGTATAAAATCATCACTGCACATCAAAAAAATAAACAAGCCATTTTTTTTTTAGCCAAATACGAGGTGTGTTCAGGATACAACGTAACAAAAAACAGAAGTTCTGCCCTTAAGAGCACCTCTTGACTGGCTTCGAGGAAAAGCTTAAAAATATTTTTAATTGTTCAAATACAATGAAAAAAAAACTTAACGATAACAGAAGGACCCCAAAGCCCTCGGCACGAATAAATGTGATCATATTATCGTACTGTATTAAGAGTATATACTAGGGGTGTAAGCGATACATCCATTTAATGGATGTATCAACGTGTCTGCCCTGCAATCCGGCTACATCGATAGGCACTGGACAACTTTACATCAATACTGGCCACACATCGACACAACATCCTTTTTATTAGTTATTGATCAAATGAATAAATATGATTAAAAAATTAGAATAATTTTATTCAAAAAATTCCTACTGCACTTTTATTTTTTATTGACTTCTCAATGTTATTTTTAATTATCTCTTATTATTTTTTTGCTTGTATGTGTTATTTCCGGTTGGCGTCGGGGATTTACATCAAGCATGCAACATCAGTCATGGAAGCAAGGAGGAGTATACTTAAGATGAAACAATGCGTAAATTTGCGGGAAAACACTTTGGATCTTGCAAGATCGACTTGACAAGACAGTTGTGTATAGCATTTTGCAAATGCCACGTGATATATAACGGAAAAGCAACAATTTGTCAATGCATCAGAAACAGCAAGAAACTTTATTACGATCGACAATAGCGATTGCTGTGCAAGGTACCGCGACAGACCAAAAAAGGTTTTGCTGCCTGATTCATTCAAAAACTCAATCCAATCTCCCGCTAAAATAATTCTTTATTATTGCGGAGTACGCAGAAAAAAAGTCTTGATGCTGGACCATGTAGAGCAGTGTTTTTCAACCTTTTTTGAGCCAGGGCACGTTTTTTACATTGGAAAAATTTTGCGGCACACCACTAACCAAAAATGTGATAAAATGACACTCTGAACAGTGTATTTAATTAAAATATAATTTCTCAGTTTATTTATACTCAATCAGTGTGAAACCTGGGGCTGTTTAGATCAGGGTTTTTCGAACTTTTTTGAACTTTTTTTCATTGAAAAAAATCTCGCGGCACACCACGAGCTGAAAATGTGACCCCCCCACCCCCGCTTATTTTACCAACAAACGTGTTATATTGTTACTATAACCGTTTTTTAACATTGAAGAATGACGTTATAACAGCTTGAATTGGAATCTAATGAACACAAAGAAAATAGTATTTTATCATCTTTCATATTTATTGTTTCACCGTCGTCCTGCATTCATGCGTCACAAATTCGCTTGTCTCTCGTCTAAACACAAGGCAATTGGCTAGCTGTTGCTGCTTCCTAGCGTTTTTGGGAGGGTACTACACGATTACTTTCTGGGCGAAAGACCGCACAGGCATAAAAATTGGATATTTTCCCGCGGCACACCTGACAATGTCTCGCGGCACACTGGTTGAAAAACACTGATGTAGAGTAGCTGATAGTTTTGAAAAATATATGCAAGTCTTGGGAAAGAAATGTTACAGCACGCCTACATAGTTTTTCTTTATACAGAAAAAAATCACAGCGGAAGGTTAATACAATGAATGTGAAAATATACAAGTTTAACATTGTATATTTTTATGTTCCATGAAAGAGAACGTTTAATATTGTTCAGATGTATGAAGTACTTTATCAAAAGGGTTTGTTTACATTGATATTTAATGCATAAAAATTGGAATGCAAAAATTACTTTTGAGAATGAGTTAGTGTATTTAAAGAGAACTAGTTTGTTCTGTTGCACTTTGTTTATGCGAGAATATTAAAAGAACCAGCTTGTTCTGATATCAATGTTTTTACTTTTTCTTTTTTTTTACATTTTGGAATGAATAAAGCTGAGCGGTTTTTGAAATAAAATCCAATGTAACTGATTTATATTTTGTTTATTTGGAGTGACCTTTAATTAGTATAGGTTTATTTCCAGAAAAGCCATAGTTACAGTACAGTATATCATATCATAATCACCTGTATCATATTGAATTGTATTGTTCCAAAAGAGGTATACAGTAATCCCTCGTTAATTAAGTATTATTACCGTTAAAGGTTTTATTTAAGTCATGTCTGTATTTTAATGATGTCTGCCTTCTGTGTTGGTGAGCCAAAGACAGTTTTGTTTTATTCTAGTACTGGGATCAAGATGGTGGTGTTTAAGGGATTGCAACCATTCGACCGACTTGTATGCTATCAAAACGTTTCCATTGTTTTACTAACGATTTGACCAGAGGAACAAGCAATGCTAAATAAGATGATGACAAATTTGAAAAAAATAGTTTGTGGAACCATTTTTGAACACCATATGCTGGTGTTTTGTGGCTTGCACAAGACAATGCACTCACCACAACTCATTTTAGAAGTCAACTGCATGAAAAAATAATATTAAATAAGACAAAGAATGGGGAATACTCTATATCACTTCTACAAATCCGTTGTCATTCTCTGCTCCCTAGTTGATGATCCGCTATGGCTGCTGTTCCATTTCTTTTCCACCTCAAAAGGGAGGGAGGGAGACTGAGGGGAGCGACGGTGCTGCGTGCGGGATGGGGGGGGGGATCATACCAACTCGAAGACACATTGGGAGCATGGAGATCCGGTAGGTCAATGCTAAAATTAGAGTCCGACAGCGGCCAAAGTCTGATGTTTTAGCAGGGGACACACTATCACAAGGGCTGGCAGGACAAGTTTCCCATATGTGACATTTAACGGCGCACGTTAACCTAGGAGACTGTGTGTTATGTGCAGCCAGTGTGCGGACCGGTGCCTTTGCTGCTTGACGTGTTATTCTTCTCGAGGGTCCTCGCATGAGCAGAAATGTCTTTTCTAACCATACCGAGTCAAGAGTGTCTTTTCACTCCCATCAAAACTGGCAGGTCACCTGACGAGGCACAGGGACATTTGGCGGATGATGACGACGACGACGACGACGATGAGGGAAGCGAGGACGTGCGCCTGATCCCAAGATGCTCGCCGGTGCCCAGGAGGCGAGGCTCGTCCATCCACGACGAGACAGCCGAGTACCTGCGTATCCAAGCTTTCTTGTCCCCCGGAAAGCGAGTGTCGTTCGCCGACACCACGGGCGGAGACCTGGTAGACGTCCGCGAGTTCGTAACCTTCGACTCGGATGACGAAGAGGACTCAGGGAGGTGGGACGAAGAGCTGGCGAAGTGTGGACCGGCTGAGCGAGACACGGTGTTTCATGTGCACCCGGACTTTGAGCCCCGGAGCGGAGGCGAGCTGCTGCAGGTGGTGCGCGCGCAAAAAGTGTGCATCGAGCACGTCGGCCCTGTGGAAGATGAGCCCCTCGCCTTCAGTGGCCTCGTGCGGGTGCTCAATGTGTCCTTCCACAAAGCGGTCTACATCAGGTCCACCATGGACAACTGGGAGACATACTTCGATCACCCCGCAGAGTATGTCCACGGATCCCATGACGGGGACACGGATAAGTTCTCCTTCAAGCTGTCTTTTGCGTCCCCTTACGTCACCCACGGCTCTCGCATTGAGTTCGTTGTCCGCTATGAAACCACTGAGGGGGATCACTGGGACAATAACTCTCATATGAACTACGCAGTGTCTCTGCTTCTGTCCTATAAAGAGGAATTACAGGAGACAGACGGCGAGCAGCAAGAAGTTAAAGGGATCTTGAGACCCCCCAAACATTACAGGTCAGTAAGCCACCACTGATAATTAAAAAAAAAGGCACACATCTCGAATCGGATGTCAATGAAATGAATTGAAGTGCAGTCAAGATGTCTCGGCCTCACAGATAAATACTGTAAATAAAAAATGTCATGCGTTTTTAATGAGGAAAATAGCACTCTGCAATACTGCAAAACACAATTAAAAGTAATCTAAAGAAATGAACACTGTGCATCATAATGTAATGCTTCAATTCAATACAGTACTCTGTGCTGCTCTTTCTGGTGTGCCCATTTAGGCCCACAGGTGGCAGTACAATACAGTCCAAGACCCACTATTGAAGAAGAGTCACCAGCAGTCAAGCCGTTTCTCAATTTGCATTCTTGTCCATTCTTATGTCCTTGTGATCTTATGAAATGTCATCAGTCACGGCCCAAGTCCTGTTCCAACTGAAAGTACACAGAACCAGCAATGCACAGAATACCCGGAGGTGGTTCATGAGTGGGTACGGCAATAATTCAATATAGCTTTGCGGCACAGTGGTCGACTGGTTAGCACATTGGCGTCAGTGTAGAGGTGCAGGGTTCGATGCTGAATCCGGCCTTCCTGTGTGGAGTTAGCATGTTCTCGCCGTGCCTGTGTGGGTTTTCTCCGGGTACTCTGGTTTCCTCCCAATTCCAAAAGCATGCATGGCAAGCCAATGGAATACTCCAAATTGTCCTGGTGTGGTATATCTGGGCCTCAATGGCTCTGGTGCTCAGGGCCTGCTCCTGAGCAGCCAGGATGAGTGCCTCTGTGCTGTCCTTCAGGCCAGCCCTCTCTAGCCACTGATAGGACTTCTTGAGATCAGCCACTTCAGTTATGGTCCGGTGTTACATCCCGTGTAGGGGCTTGTCCTCCCATGATGGTCCCTCTTCCAGCACCTCATCCTCTGTTCCCCATTGTCTGAGACATTCTCTGAGTGCGTCATCTGTTGTATATATATTAGAGCTGTCAAATGATTAAAATATTTAATCTAATTAAAAATGCAACTGTCATAATTAACTCAAATTCACTAAAAATTAATCGTGATTACTCACGCATTTTTTATCGTTTCTGAATTTCCTTTGATATTTTTTTGTCCTATTTTTCCCCATTTTAATGCTCTCATCAACATGGAATCATGAATCAGTTTTCTATGTGCAAAATGTACATATTTACTGAAATAACGGAATTTCCTTTGATATTTTTTTGTCCTATTTTTCCCCATTTTAATGCTCTCATCAACATGGAATCATGAA
>NW_017805075.1:98287-115512 GCF_001891065.2 Hippocampus comes | reverse complement strand
CAGTGCACAGGGGCCTGCTCTGTTTAATCTGAAGGCCCCGAGCAAGTTTAATTTACCTGGCAACGCAAGCTAGCTGAAATATGATTGGTTAAAAACTCTACCATAATAAATAAGTTATTTATCAGTGGCTTTCAATGTTATTTAAAATAACAGCCACTCAACTAAGTGGAAATAATATATTATTATTTCCATATATTATTAATATATTATTATTATTAATATATATAATAATTTTGTTTACATATTTATGAAATAAAAAAACATAAATTATAAAATAACATAAAATACATAAAAGTAAGTTTACTTTTCTGAGAATGTTTAGGCCAGCAGAGAAGGCCTTGCTGGCCCTCAGGGTCCGCCACTGAGTGGTATTTCAGACTCGATGTGCTATGATGATAGCTCAGTTTACGACTGCAAAACATACAGGTAACTTTGGTCTTGTCAGTGGAACAATCTGGCAACTTTTTAAAAGTAAACTTTCCATTCATAAACTATTTTAGTATCCGTTTTCGGTGTCTCGCAATGCCGTGGCTGGCAAAACAAACGTGCGTGGACCTGATTAAGAAAAAATAAGAACTATATGTGTATGTGTAGCGCTGATGCCACTGAACATTTTGAGTGGTTGAAAGTAAAAAAAAAATATTCAGGAATAACTTAGGGTAATACTTTTACAATTTTTGTAAACTTTGTAGTTGCGTCATTTAAAATTATTTACATCGACTGCAGCACAAGGGGTAAACTAGCGAGGCCACATAAAACGTAGTGTAAAGAAGATTTCTGACTTGACTTCTCCTTTTAGGGTCTATAGCACCGCCAACTTGATGCGGAACTTTAGACCGTGCCAATGGAGTTTATGCATTAGCATTAATTGTGTTGTTGAATCTCATCCAGGGCCTACTGTGAGGAGCTTGAACTGTACGTTCTCACAGTGCTTGCATGGGCTTCCTTGCATGCAGCCTATGCGTGAAAGTTTTAAGCGAGTTATGAAGCCAAAGGACACGCCCGTGAAAACGCCAGTCATCCATTGGTGAGAGAGGACAGTCAAAACAAGCAAAGGGCAGGTGTCAGTTTCAGCCTCTGTGTTCCCCTTTGCAAAAATTCACCTCTGAACTTTTCCATCTGTCAGCTGTCATTCAAGGATATCAATGCAAGCAGATGGTGAGGAGTGCCAAGCACATAGACTACTCACAGTAAGTTTGAGACTATCAGCTTTTGGGGTTGGAATTTCAGCACATTTCCATTAATTCTAAACTGGAGGGTTTTTTTTGTTTTTGTTTTTTTTAATGCATGGGCCCAACTGTTTCTGTTTCAGTACTTTTTACACAACTTGCAGTTCTCACAATGTGCTGTGAATGGCAACATTCAAAATGGGTCCAGTCCATGAATGGACCAGTGAAATTCACAGTTCAATTAGAATATATATTTAAAAATCTCCCCTTCATCACTCTGATCACCTTTTGGCATCCTGAGACCAAGACGACAACACCTAACAATTGATCAAGGATGTTCTTGGAGGGGAGTGGCCACTGAGGTGAGAGAGGCTTCAGCAGCCTTCAACACAAAAGGGGATGGGCGGGTACATCCTGGGAAATTGATTTGTTGATTCGTGGATCAAACATCTGTTTTGAAGTTTGCCATTCAGCTCTTCATTAGACAGCAAGTTGTGTAAAATGCACCGAAACGTTCACAGTTGGACATTTGCATTCCAAAGTTTGGAGAAAGTCAAATTCTGTGAAGGTTATACAGAGCTGTCCTGATTTTTGCTTTGCCACGCGAACAAAAATTTGAGAGCTTGTTTGTGGCAGTGAACCCAATTCGCAGCAAACAACGGTTTGGCAGATTCATATGAAGAACAACCCTCCCTCCCCACAAAGGCTTGAAGCTTTTTAATGCCACTCCCAATTGAAGTTCACCATCAAACTAACCAGAGAGAATTACACATCAAGTATTTCAAACAACCACATAGCTTCCTTTGCCTTGGGAAAGTGCATCTTAAAGTTAAAAAAACAATGCCAAACTCTATGGCCAAATTAACAAATCGCCTCACTGTTTCAGGTGCTGTTGGCATTTAAGCAACACATTTGAACAAACACAAGACCACCACTCACGGACATATTCATTATTCTTTGCAAAACATGAATATTACTGCAGCTTACAGGGCTTCATGGTGGCTGTCTCCATCGACGGTGGACCCTCACATACTGTACTCTGTTCTACCATTCACTGTCACAGACTGGTGGGGTAGGTGATTGGGGGTCACCCTGATTTTCAAGGACAATATTTGTTGGGCTAACAGTTAGCCCAACAAGTATTGTTGTTTACCTGTTTTTCCACCAATGCATTTATCGTGGGCGTCAATTATAAAGATACACTATATTTTCGCAATTCGCTGGCCCACCCGGTCCCCATCCGTAAATAACGGGGTTCACTGTATTTCCGTGTTATACTGCCCCCAGGTGGCCAAGGTGCACACAACTCCAGCAATCAGTGGTTTATCAAATGGATGATAGCTAAACTACATCATCATCGAGTGCTGTTTTCCTTTATTATTTTTTTTTAAGTGAACAGATTGACCTCTTTAATTGATTTCAATCGGGAGAGACTTGAAACGTGTGCTTTAAGGTACAAATGTAATCATGAAATTATATAATTTTAAAGCACCACCACAGTGCATTTGTGGTTTATCTTGGAATTTGACAATAATAGCCAAACACTTTTATGAATAGTACAATACGTTAATGTAAATTAGTGAAGTTGTATTGTCCGGCTCGGTAAACTCATACTTTTTTTTTTAAAGTCTAAACATTCATCGAGCCTTATGTATGGTATTGAAAGTTGTAAAGCATATTTTGCCTTATTGTATTCATTTGTCTTTTCTTTTTAGTGCGTGCATTGATTTAGACTCAGCCAACGATGGAGGTAAAAGTCCAACTGGTATTTTTTTTGACTGATGCATCTGTGGGGAAAAACCATCTGATGGTGTTTTTTGTGAAGCAGGCGAAAGTGAGAAGACCTGGGCAGCAAGTGAGGCATGAAGGGCCGTGCCCAGTTGTCATACGATCCGACAGTGACAAGGAGGGTTGACCCATCTTGGAAAAAGTGGATATCTTTAGGGACAAATAGTCCACCACAAACTTCTTTGGATTATGTTGAAATGATCTAAAATTGCATCCACGTGTTTGTCATTCAAGTGTACAGTAGAAGCAGTATGTGCTTTAATTAACATCCCGTTCATTGTCCTTTTGTGTAATATTGAGGGTCTATTTTTTCCCATGTGTTTACCTGTTGATTTTGCAACCCATTTACATTTAATTAATTGAAGACAAGATTGTTAAACGGCATTAAATCACTGCAAGATTGTGACTGAGTGAAAACGTACTAAATAAAAGATTAATTCTCCTAGCAATCAAGACCAACCCTTGAATCACCTATTAGCAGGCAAGGGTTGCCATCTAGTGGTCATTCAATGACAACGGATTTCTTTCAATTAAGCGCCAAACGCGCGCATGCGCCCACAAACAAATGTATTACTAAATCATAAGGAATTGCTTCATTCTGTTTTGCCGAATCTGGCAGTCAAACTTATCACGTTATGTAATACCTAACTTGTTTTTTTCTGATGTAGCAGCAATAAGCTTATGCAAATATATTCATTTTACAGTCAGTGAGGATTAATGATTTCACAATCGCGGATGCCATACAAGATGTTTAATGTAGGAAAAAAAAACACTACAAATGTCAGAGAACAAACAACATTTTAAAAGCAACTGCTTAAAAAGACTTGCAACAATGGAAACCCAAAATAGAAACAAAGTGAAAAGTCCACAAACTGGTCTCAAAAGCAACCAACCTATAAAACATTTCTAACTACCACGGGAGGGATGTGGGTCCACGGAACTTGGCTCCAACAGCGTTGAAGGCCTGAGCTTCTGTTCTATTGGAGTGAGGCAAACGACAATGGCAAATGAAAAACACGACTTTCACACAACCGGCGATGTGAATGACTTACCCCTGAAGCACACAGGCCACTGTTGTTTGGCCCCAAATAAACGGAGGGGCTGCTTCGTCCAGCTCTGCATAACAAACAGAATCAAGTCAAAAGTCTGAGTGGAATCGCACAGCATGTACAGAAAGGCAAAGGCAGTGACTTGAGAATGGAGTTGCATCATCTTTTCTGATGCTTAATTCTATTCCCAACCATCACCATAAAAAATATCCATAATAGTGTACTATATAAAGGGTGGTTGACTGGTTAACACGTCCAGCTCAGAGTGCAGAGGTGCAATGCTCGATTCCGGCTCTGGCCTCCCTGTGTGGAGTTTGCAAGTTGTCCCCGTGCCTGCGTGGGTTTTCTCCGGGTACTCCGCTTTCCTTCCACATTCCAAAAACATGCATGGCAGGTTAATGGAATACGCTAAATTGTCCCTCGGTGTGAGTGTGAGGGGGGATGGTTGTTCGTCTATGTGTGACCGGCGATTGGCTGGCAACCAGTTCAGGGTGTCCCCCCGCCTACTGCCCAAAGACAGCTGGGATAGGCTGCAACACGCCCCGCGACCCTTGTGAGCGTAAGCAGATCAAAAAATGGATGGATGGATGGATGTACTTTAGAAAACCATACATAAAACAGAATTCAACAAACGTTTTTGCCACACGGCATGACCTGAACGGCCATTGTGCTCCACCTGGATGCAGTATAGAACCGACAGATGGACATATTTCATAGTTCATTTAGACACCAACTCATCTCAGCTCACCAGTAGGGCACTAATATCAGTCTTTTATACGTATAGGATAAAGGTTATGATTGACTCAGGGACATGTGGTCATTGCAGACAGAGCATGTCAAGAGTTTAAAAAAAAAAAAAAGTTTTTTTTTTCCCATTTTAGTTCCCTGCTCAGTGCTTTATATTCATGTTTTTTAAACATGAATATAAAGCACTTTTGAATCCTTAAAATAGCTGAATTTGTGTTTGCCTGTTCATATACGCGGACGAGATGGGAAGAAGTCTTGCGCCCTGAGAAAATCAGTCTTAGCAAGAAAAAAAACAAGTCTTACAAATTATTATGCCAACACAAATCTCATCAAGAGTTATATTTGCCAAGCTCTAACATTTTCTCACCGCTGAATATCTCACTCCAAGGGAGAAATAGTGACACATTTCTTGTTTCACACAAATTTAAGCTTTTAGAAGGCAAACTAGCGGGGGTCAGAAAGAGGATGGACATGTTTCCACAACATTTTGGGAAACTTCCCTCAAGTGAAGATTTTAGGTAAACAAGTTCATTTGCGTCTGTGGTTATTTTCAACATAGAGTGTAACTATGTTTTATGCTTAGTTAGACAGTGAACTTCAACTGGGAGTGGCAATAAACGTCTTGAAGCTTCTTTATGAAAAATTGGTCACTATCGGCCAAAAGTTGCTTGCTGTTAAATGAGTCGAGTTTTACTGCCACCACATAGCACCTGTGTCGACAATTTTTACTCCCAAATCAAAGTGAAAAAATCTGCCAAATGACAGCTTGCATCTCAAAACTAAGTCTAAAAGAGATTATGAGAGGCATCCCTAACTCGGAAAAACTCACAAGTTGGGGTGCTGCATAAGCAAGTTACAGTACAACTGCAGTTTACATGCGTGTCATTGAAAAGTGATTGGAACCGTTTTCAATCTTACCCTTTTCCCAGTCTTCGGTCACGGCTGCGGTGAACTGGGATCTGACCGGAACGTCCCATTTCCGTTCAGCTCCAACTGCGAGCAAAACGGACATCAAGTCAAAAGCCACACGCCAAACCACACAAAGTTGTCATCTTACCATCCTTTACGCCCACGGAAACCCTGTTGGGGCAGGTTTCAGTGTGGCGGGCCAGCTCATGCCTTGGGAGCAGGTGGCAGGCGTTAAAGGGGCAGGTTTTGAGCTCCTTGGCCAGTTTCGGATGGTTCTGCATCAGTAAGAGATGAGTCGCGGTTAACCTACAATCAACTGTGCATTCAGGCTGATGTCTTTGCGAGGACAGTAGACAGGCACCTAAACTTTAAATATCTGGAACAAAACCCTCAACATGAATAACATTCAGACCCACGATAGCAGTTTTACTTTCTTTTCACCTGTCATCTGAGATTTAATGACACACTTAAGTTGACACATGGTTGTTTGGGATTTTGGCACGACAGTGCCACAGGTCTAGGAAATGAATAGAATGTCCCACGTACCCCCTGCAATGTGCTCACGTACCCCTGGTTGGGAAACACTGAATTATAGAACACCCAAGAAAGGGAAAATGGTATTGAACATACTTCAATGCTTTCAAATTCACATTACTGTCTGAGGGAGTTGCATCATCGTTTTCAGCACACCGACAACTCACATGTCCGTAAATAGCAAGGGGAAGGGGAGAGAGAGAGAGATGCATTTTCAAGATGCAAGTACTGTTATAAAACTACTAGCTTCAATAACACTGCCAAAACGGATTGCGGAGAAGTATGCATTCAAAGTCAACACCAGATTATGTGACGGCAGGAGGTCCCCAAATGTAATCGTTATATTTATAAACAATGGACATTACAAATGTTGAGTTTTGCCACTACAGCATTAGTCGAGTAAAAAAAGAAAAAAGCAAAAACAAAAAACTAGGAATGGTTTTTAAAAAATGCATTTTTGTGGAGTGAAGCCTAGAAAGACAATTTTTTTAAGTCAAAAACCAAGTAGCAAATTTCTGAGAGACTCATTTTTAAATTAAAATAAGTCAAATGGTTGTCAATTTTACTAAAAACAGTAACACAACATTCCTACTGTTAAAAACACACTTCCAATTCGGTGGCAAAAGCAGGTGTCTTTTTTTCTTTAAGTAGAGTTGTTGGCATCTGCTGAATGCAACAACAGTAACTTATACGATGCGTATGTGGAACTGGGAGTCGCGGCTTGGAATTGAAGCGTATTTACATGGGACAGGAGAAGAGAGCCAATCTCTCATTTTTGTTAATGGATGCTACAGCTTCTTGTTGCTTTCCAGCTTAGCTTGTAGCAGACGTGTGCACATTCCACCATGACGTCTTTGATCCACTGATGAAAAGGACACTTTGATTTGCTCCTCTTTCATCTTTTACTGCTTCAAACAACAAAGTGAATGGAGGAAAAGTGGTTAAGATGGCACGACTGTCTGTTTTAATGTGTTGTATTATTTTGTCATTTGGTGTTAAGTGTCCTTTTGATGGCGGCGCGGGCACCCGCAGCGGCTCCTCTTGTTGTCTGTTTAAGAGGGAGAAAATTTCAACAGCACATTTGACAACAAAGTTGTACTTGATCCTTGATTATAGTCTAATATACATTTTAAAGCAAGTAACAAAGTTACTTTTTCAAGGTAACTGTGGCGACACTGCAAAGAGTGGCGTGGCCGAATGGGGGCAGTGTGCTGGGTTGTGCAACGAGTTGGTGACTATTTTTGCTGCCATGTAATTTGAATGGCAGGGGAAGAGTGTCGCAACATCACAGATGTGATGGCCAATCAAAAAATACCATGTTACATCACATGAGGCTTGAAGTCTGTATTCTGCTCATATTCAGTCATGCTGTATAACTTTCCTATGCCTGCAGTGTAGCTTGGCGTCCTTGTAACAATCATCACCTAGAATTGGAATACTCCCTACTGAAGACGAACAAACTTTGGAATGCGCCAAGCTGAGAATCGGTTTAGGAGAAACTAAAGTTATGATATCGCACTTTGTGTCTCGGTACCGCCCTTCTGATGGTATAAAAATAATGTGAATCTCTTCCTGCTTCGCACTCGTGACGCGCAGCCATTGTCTGTAATACGTGGGTGCCCGGAATATTCTGTTATTAAAAGCTTCGAAGGAACTGTTCATCGACTCCAGCCTTTATTTAGATTACCAACATTCTCCTCGTCCGAAATTCAACAAACACGTGGGGGAGAGGAGGCCGCTCTTCCCCCAACAGGCTTCACAACAAAAACTATGGTTGCAGGTAGGCTACGAATCTAGATCCAGTCAGTGTGATGTGAGGATGCTGTTAAGGAGTCACATACAATAAGAAATGGGGACGTGAGCTATGTGAGAGACAACTTCAGGAATTACTGTGGCCTACTATAGTGTTCGTGAAAAAGAGCCATCAATTTACTATTTGTTCACAGACACCCTGCATGCTCTTTTTTTGACTTGGTTTCCTGTTCTATTGTCTGATCCCGAGCTTCCGAATCATAAACGAAGGCTTCTTACATACATTGCTTTTCTTGCGCGTGCATTGAACGTCACTCGAGTCGAACCACCGCACCCGAGGAGCGGTGAAGAGCCCTTCTTAAACCCGATCATAAATATTTCGGCTTTAAAAATCATGACTTCAAAGGGCAAGTCACTGATGTCTCAGCAGCGCTCACAAGAAAATGAACAGTACAACAGAATGTTTGGACAGCAAAAAACGGTAAATACATCGGATACATGTTGTTCGATGTTCATTCCTCAGTGAAAGGATACATCAATATCAACATGTGACTCGAGGAAAAAAAACAACTCACCTTCTTGCATTTCAAAAGGTGATAGGAAAGGCGACAAGCCCGGATCTGGTGACTTTTATCGAATGGACACTGCTGAAGTTGATCTGGATCAAAGTTTGCCTTTTCAACTTTAATATGAGACAACAAATGATCACGTTATGTTCACTGTGAATGATGCAGTCGAAGTTGTGCTGTTTTATTTACCGGGTTCTACATCCAAAGTTCTCTTTGATGTGCGGGCCAGCAGAGATGGTCCAGTGCTGCTCCCAAACCTGATGGTGGTCATGTTCCCAGATGGCCTTTGAATTATAAAATAGTCGGAAATCAGATTTGTTTATGTTGCCAAGATCCCTTGGCAACATTTGTAAGATATTTACCCGGCGTGCAAAGATGTGTTTCTTAGACCATGACGTAACTTATTGATATGAAGTTCAAGGATTGGAAAGCGAGTGATGTATCACTTTTTTTTTAACAATACAATTTGATACATTGACGATTTTGATCATTATTGATATGGCAACAAGAGCTTTTCTGCAAATAACCCTAAACTAATTGGAGGTAACTCCACATAAACAATGGAATTTTCTAAATTGGATTTTATTTTAAACACAACTCTGCTTTGCCATACCAAAACGTAAACAAAAAACAAACCCAAAATCACAAGCGAGTTCTCTTGATATTCCAGTATAAACACGATCCACTGGTGAAAAGGGCACTTTGAGTCGCTCCTCTTTCATCTATAACTGCTTCAGATGAAAAGGACACTTTGAGTCACTCCTCTTTCATCTACAACTGCTCCAGACAACAAAGTGTATGCAGGAAAGTAGTTAAGATTGCACGATTGTCTGTGTCTAATGTGTTGTCTTGTATTATTTTGTCATTTTATGTTAACTTTTCTTTTGATGGCGGCGCGGGCACCCGCAGTTGCTCCTCTTGTTGTATGTTGTGAGAGGGAAGAAATTTCATTTGTGCTGTATGACATACAGCACATTTCACAATAAAGTTGTACTTGACTTGATACTTGATAGTCTACATTGTCTGGCAGCAAGATAATACATAGATTTCACCCAACCAACTTATCTGTTGAAATTTAAGAAAGTTATAGATACTAATAGCAGTTGTAGTGAATCAAGCGAAACAGGCCATTTGTTTAAACACAAAACAGCTGTGGCATAATTTGACAGAATTTATTACAGATACATATTTCCCCCCTACTTCTCCCTACTTAAAAAAAAAAACAAAAAAAAAACATCTTATTTGGCATTGTTGAATATGATAAGAGTGCCCATGCACAATTTTACTGAATAATCATTTCAGTAAAAGTCTACATCTATACATCAAAATGCACGCATAGAAAACCAAATTCTGTTGATTTTTTCGTATACATCATTTTTCAAATTTGTTTGTACAACCCGAAAATCTCTGAAGATATATAATTATTAGAAATTCTAAAATATAATTAATTTGGTCTCCGTATCGTATTTTGTACCTCTATATGATTTGGATACATTTTGAAAACTCCCTGGCGTGTTTTAAGAAGTTTATAATGTATAGGTTGGAATATTCTTCATACATTGTATATTTTGTTCTTGCCAACAAATTTAAAAAATCTCCCCCATTTTGGAATGGTTAAACGTGCAATACGTACAGTCTGGTAGTCGACGTGAGAAGTTGGGACGAGGTGGCACAAGTGACCGCTGACAAGATGAACGCGACGAACTTCGTTGGATTGTGGCAACACTAATTTAAACAGAAATACGTGAACTATTGATTCCTCTCACAATACCATTAAGGTCTTATTCGGTCCGCTTTATGAGGTCCTAAAAGTGCATTGTCGCCATCACCTGGACTGGAGATGTCACTGCCGTTCCTGTTTATTCTGTTTTCCTCTCCAACCTCATTCAGTCCATTAATCAAGTACTGTACCGGTATTTGTACTTAGTCAGTTGACTTAAATACATGTCTTCAATGCTCCTATAGTTTTTATTTGAGTTAGGGTTACTCTGTCTGTCTCATGGCGAACCATGAGTCGCCTCGGGCCCCGTCTGCCTAAGGGAACGCCAAAAGACATTTAAAACAAAAACGCTCGTCATACTTGCCAATTTTGCCGATTCATGCGGGAAACTCCGCATGAATCATTTTTCATTTTCATTTTCCGCGAGTGCCACGATTTACAACGAAAACAAAATTTATATTGTGGTGAATGTGAACCGACACCTCTTCGCCAAGGGGGTGGGAGACTGCTTATTTTCAGCGAAGCCATGAGACAACTCATCCTCAGACGCCGACTCGTCAATACAGTACAGTATTTCGAAACAGATTTAACGCCTCCTCTACTGTATAGTTTTTTTTATTGGCCACGGTGACCTCAAAATCCAATGCCACCGCTGGTTGCTATGGAAACCCGGCGTTGTCGTCCCCTGCGTTTCAAAAGATTTACATCAACATGAATAGAGCCGTTCTGGTCGTGGTAGTTGAAGGAATGATGACTCGTAAATATAATCCATTCATGGCGGGGGAGTGCTGGAGCCTCGGGCTGAAGGGGGTCTACACTTTGAACTGGTGGCCAGTCCGTCGCAGAGCACAATAGTAAAACATTTTCTTTTTTTAATACGACGAAATTACAGCATGTGATCGCTCTCTCTCTCTCTCTCTCTCTCTCTCTCTCTCTCTCTCTCTCTCTCTCTCTCTCTCTCTCTATATATATATATATATATATATATATTTCCCCTAAAATTTCAAATGATAAGTGATCAAACATATGTGTGTACAGTACATACGATTGTGTGCACGTCACTGACTAAATATGCTCAACAACACAGTCAACTTTTGTTCCGAATCAGCTTTATATTACTACAGCAGTTACAACGCGAATCTCTTCTCATTCATTCCCGCAGCTTTTGTCCCGCCCATCGAACGCTCAGCGTCTCTGAGAGTCTAAGGACAGTGGGCGTATATGGGCGGCCCCGGACGCTGAGCTTTTCTGTATGATGATTGGATGATCTGTCTGAGGCGGAATGTCTTTTGATTGACAGCACAATGAGCCAATCACCGATCTTTTAGTCACGGCATCGTTGGGAGCATTTTTCAAATCTTATTCTGTTCTGAGTTGAGCTGAAGACTTTTATATGTATATATACACACACACACACACACACACACACACACACACACACACACACACATATAATGCATTGCTGTGTAACCTCATTATTTATCTTTGTCTAGTACTTATTTCATAAAATAAAACAGCCGGAGCCAGAATCAAACCCTGCACCTCTGCACTGTGAGGCTGATGTGGTAACCAGTTGTCCACAATACCTCCCAGGAAAAATCTCATATCTCAAAACATTTTAAATAATTTTCTAACTGATCATAATGTGGCTGGCTCGCAGTCGATCACCGTTCCGCCCGATAGATGAACAAAGATACATTATTTTGTCGAACAATTTTTGGAGTACATGAAATTGGATAAGTTCATAGTATTTACAGCAATAATAATCATGATTGTTATCATACTAAATCTTATCGACTCCATTATTTTTAAGTTATACTGTATTTTTTAAGTTAGATCATTGATCATTAAAAAAAAAAAATCACATGCTTGTTGTTTATGACGTGACAGATGAAGGAGTCAGGCATCCATCCAAGAGAAAGAACGAATTAGTGTTAAGGAGCTCATATCCCATTAACTTCTTAGCATGTACGTTTTCTTTTTTTAACGTGACTAAACAAAGTTCTGCGAGCTGGAGATGCCAGTGAGTTGATGATTGTGAAGCACAAACACATTTGCTGTGGTGTTTATTCAATATAACAAATTCTTCTCTCCAAAAAAACCAAACCAGGAAAACAAAAATCACAAAATCACAACATGTATGTGGCACTACACTTTTTGTAAATCCAAATAAATAGCCAGCATTTCAAAAGACTTTACAGGACACCGCCGTGAAAAGCAATTGATTAATTCATAGTCTGTTTCATAAGGCCAGCGGAAAACTGCCAGAGGTAGAAAGAAACAGAGGAATCTTTGCAACTGTGACAGCTGCAACGTGGAAAAAAAACTTCTTGGAAATGATACACACTCATCGACGGTGAAAGCGATGTCACATGATGATGAGTTAGGAGTAAACTTATTTCAGATGTCACATAGAAACACACAGAAGTTTCTGTGGTCCTACCTCAGACTTGGGCAAAAGCAAGCAAACAAAAGACCTGAATCTCAAGATAAGGTACAGTACCGGAATATGAAGGATCATAAGTAAACGTTCTTCCCTTTCACTTATGCAATTGCATTTGTCTTCCTCATTCTGCCATTCCTGTTTCAATCTCAGAACGAAGAAACTAAGTTCTCAATAAGTGGAATGCGGTACTTGTTTGTACTTATGAAAAAAAAAACAGTTGCATGCTTCACTGTAATTTGTCTTCCTCTTGGAACTGACGTTGTGTTCATTTGTATTTAGTTTTCACCATGTTTGACAGCTGCACATGGTGTCTGACGGTACCAATTTGCATTTAAAGTGAGGCCTCCGTCTGAAAAGCTCTCGCCTGTAGACTGAGCTCGTCATGTTCCGTCTTGATTGTGTTTCAGCTCCAGCTGCGGTGGAGGGCGTTTCCCTCCAGTGTGCCGTGTTTCCCCATCAAGCCTTGCTGTGTATTTAACGACTGCCTAGCTGCTTGGTCATTGTCGGATTGTTGACCACGCTCTCTGTTGTGTTTCAAGTGTTGCTTTCTCGACCTCTCGATACTATTCGTAGTGGCTCTCGTTGTGTTCACAGATCCTTGCTTGTAAATATTTTTGTTATTCAGTTGTTGCTCTTGATCAATGTTTTCGTGTGATTGGACTTTTGATATTTCGTTTGTGTATTCATGGTGTTCTATTGAACCTTGCCTTTGTAAGTGCTTTTTGTTTTCGGTATTGTTTTTCCTGGCTCCTTGTGACCAGCGATTTCAGTTTATACTTTGTCGGTGTGATTTTTTTCTCGAATAAATATTTCTGCAATCACACTTTGTCTGAGCCTGCATTTTTGGAGACCAAATTCATTATTCGGGGCAGTCTGAACCTGACAAAGCTCAGGAATAGCGAAAATATTTATTGATAAAATGAGCAGATTTTTTTTCCTGTGGATTAAAACGATGTTTTAAGATTTTAAAATGATGTCAATCAAATGAACAGACAAAAAGCCTCCCTACTGTACATATGACTCCCATTGGGCCTCATTAACAATTGTGAATTTTGTGTGTATAATTTGATGCACAGCTCTGTGATTCGCTAACAAATGTATGTTCCGACTTGAATTTGTTATTACTCTGCAGACAACTTTAGACAATGCATATGCAGAAATAATAAAGGGTCAGCGTTTTTTTTGGGCGGGGGGGGGTTAAAAAAACACTTTTTTTAACCTAAGATGGTCAACATATTTAAACAACATTAATTAAAACGGTAACAAAAATGACTGAAAATGGAAATTTGCTGATGAGTTTACAAAATGTCCATGAGATGGACTCTTCTCCACCATACATGTACTCACAACCTTGAAGTTTCAATTTAACACTAAATGTACAATACAACATATGGGCATGTCAGTGAAATAAAACACTCATCTTCACTCATCCATTATAAGACAATATCAAAAAGGGACCAAAAAAAATATAACCTGTAAATGACAGTTTAATGTCATCACTTTAACATTCGTTCCATTCGCATATGCCAACTATGACTGAGTTTCTGATTATAGCCATTATTCGCTCCTCTCGTGGAGTGAGATCAGGTGTCTTCTTTCAATTTCCTTTTCGTTAGTTCTCTTCTCCGATGTCCCTTTCTTTCCATCCAGCTTAATTCAGCCACATTTTTTTCACAGGGGCCACGGTGCGGATGTCAGGTGACACTACATTGACAGCCTCCGTGATCGAGGCCCAGTTATGGATTTTGTTTGTCATCCACACTCTGGTGTAAACCCTTTGAATAAGCGGCATTTTCTTTGCTTACATCATTGACACGATAACTTCAATTTCCGCCTTGCCGTAATGTCTCTCGTAACTTCAAACCTCCTCGCCGATCTCATTTTGATGCATTAAACGGATGTCCTTATATAGGAGATTAGGGGTGGGATTGATGCAGATTGCAGATCGCAGGCATGAGCCTATCAATTAGAATGAATATGCATGGTGGGGAGAAGAAAATATGCCGCACGTCATGAATCTAATCATGATTTTGCGTGTACACTGAACTTGTGCACAGAGTAAGAACATTTCTCTGCATTTGGTAGTGAATGAGGCCCAAGAGAATGACTCACACCATAAAACAAATCGAACAAAGTCCACCACAACACTCTCACATCAATTCCATCACTTCAGCTTCTGTCCTCTTCGTTGTGCTGTGAGATCAGCGAACTGATTGTCCTTCACTCACAACTGTGCTCCGCAGTCTGGGATCTTGTGACTTTGCTCCGGTTGGACGTTTGTCGCTGAGTAGATCGAAATGGACGAGCAAAGCAGAAGGTTAGGGTGCTGCCGGAGCTGCAGTCATAATTTCCATCCTGGTTGGAGAGACAAAGACGAGTTGAATCTATTTGCTCTGAACCAGCACGCACACACGCAGGTGTGGTCCTGCCTGAGGCTCAAACTCAGGTGGAGTCGAGTGCACTAACTATCTAGAGAAAATGCTCGGGCTGCACCAACTTTTGAGGTGAGGTGAGTGAGGTTCAACCAATGCACATTTGCACAGTGCAAGGGCATCTGTTACAGTGGCATGCAGTAAGGGAGAACTGGGACTATTGTGCTCAACTCACCTCTGCCATGGGAGATCTCAGGCTGGATGTAGCACCATTGATCCTGCTTCTCCGTTTGGGCTCAGTTTCCCTTTGGGCACGACTGACCTCTTCTCTCTGTCTCATGAACCTGTGGTTGACTATCTTGGTGACACTGTCGTTCCTCGGCAACGAGGACGCAGAAGCCCTCATGGGAATGCGCTCTAGGCTGCTTTTCATCTTCTGGGCCGACCCCGGTCTGTCTGCCCGACCACTCACACGGCGTAGAAACTCGGTGACCAAACCCCCTGCAGATTTGTTGGGGGGCTTTAGATTCTGGCCTGGAGGCTCACAAAGAAGAGGGCTGAGGTTCATTCCTGCAGCAGATCTGTGACTCATTTGGCCAGAGTGGCTTTGGTGATTCCACAGCGTTCGATCACGCGTGTGTGCTGTAGATGTGGGGCTTAAGTTAGAAGATGCACCGGATGCTGATTGACTTCGATACAGTTTCGGCGAGGAGGCGGTGAGTCTGGACCTTTCGGTTCTAGTTGTTAGTCTGTCCAGTGAGGTGGAGATGCTGCGAGAGCGGGAGGAGACTAGAGAAGAGTTGACCGCCCGAGAGGGGCTGTGTCTCACCGTGACAGGACCCTGGGGTCCTTCGGTCTGCAGGCCGATACTCACCATCAACGGCCTCATATGAGTCTGCGTACCGGAGCAGGCCATATCTACTCCTTGGCCCGCTAATCTCGTTCTGCTCACCTGTGAGCCGCTGTGACTCCCCTGCCTCCAGCCAACAGCCATCTCCTTCATGTCGTCGCTCAGGTTGGCTGAAGAGCCGACACAAAGCATTGAAAAGGAGGTCGGCGGCGTCCACCAGGGAGACTGTGTGTCAGATTCTCTGTCACTTTCGGGGCTTTGCTTAAGCTGAGCTAGCTGGACTCTGCGCTTGGATGGGGGGCTGTAGTAAATGCGCAGAGCTGACTTCTCTGGAGCAGTGTGGCTTTTCTCCATGAACATCTGGTCAAAATCTAGATCAGGGAAGCTAAGTGGCATGATTTGATGGTCCCACGTCTTAACAGGCTGCTCCTGGTCAAGTAGGGCAGCCTGCTGGCTCAGATAACACCAGTTCTTCCTCTTGTAGGCTTGTGGAGAAAACTGGCGCTTAAGTTTCTGCCTTATGGAGCTACACATTCTGCAAATACAGTGGGGGGGGGGGGGTAAACCACAACCAGATCAATCTCATTGATGTAAATGAAGGGTGTCTAAACTATGGGAGTCACCAAAGGCCCTCTGCCTTTTTTTTGGGGGTGGGGGGGTAGATAAGAAGAAGCACTTTTCACACAGTCTGTGCTGTTGTTTAAAAAAATATTAGGGTGGGAGGTGTGATCAGTGGGGTTGAGGCATGTTAAATTAATTCCAGGTTAAAAATGTCAAGTGGGAGGAAAAAAGGGTTTGGACCCCCGATGTAAATGTAGCAATCACTAACCTGTCAGCGTCAGAGCGTCCCTCAGCAGTGACAACACCACTGACAGCACACTGAGAGGGAGAGAAAAATACATCGTTTGTTAAGCATGGAAATGATGTTTTATCGGAGTCAATTTGATTCCCACAAAGCAAGACTGTTCAATACCGATGACAGGTCATATTGATTTATACATCATACAGAGATGAAAGTGGACTTTTCTGAAAATTCCGGAAAAAATAAATAAAGAAATAAATAAATTTGTGTGTGTGTGTGTGTGTGTGTGTGTGTGTGTGTGTGTGTACACACACGCACACGCACGCACGCACGCACGCGCACGCAGGCACTTGGCCGATCAAGCATGAATTAGTTGACACAAAACGCTATTCAAATACTCGACATTCAATGATTAATCTTCCTTTTGTGTGCACACGTGTACCCTTTGTGGCTTCCGTTCGGGCCGAAATTTCGAAATCTCCAAGATATGGCGAGGCCATGAGAATGCGAGGCAAGGG
>NW_017805075.1:90490-96588 GCF_001891065.2 Hippocampus comes | reverse complement strand
GAAATATAATTTAAAATGGCCACATTACATTGACTTTGATGCAATATATTAGCAAAAGTACAGGAAAAATAAATAATACTTTTTTTTAAATAATGCAATGAAATTATTTAGGGGGGCTAAAGACATTTTTAGGGAGGCTGAAGCCTCCCTAAAATAGGCCTAATGACGCCCATGATAGTAACATAATACAATCGAATGTAAAGAATTAAATGGTTTGTGCATCATCATCATCATTTCACTGAGACTCCTTCTGGTATCTGCAACTTGGCCACCAAGAGGCAGTATTATACAGTCATGAAAAAAAACAAAGAAGAGTTGCAGTAATATGAGTTGTTTTTTTCTAGAGAATAAAGAATACAGTATATGCCTGTTAGTATTGCCACATTGTCTGTCTACATGTGTTGAGGCACCATTTGTGCACATTTGAAATTTTACATTTTAGAGTTCATTTTAAGATTCTTTTGTCTTTAAATCTTCCAATGGTCTCACCCCACCGTACCTCTCTGAGCTCCTCCACCTTTAGTTACCTGCCCAGTGCCTCAGATCAGCGACTGTGAGGGGGAGTGGAGCCTCAGAGGGGATCAAGCTATTTTTTTTCTTTTTGCCTTTTTTGTGCTCAAGGCTCAGATAACAATCACGGCTGATGTGAAGTTCGCAAGCTGAGCCGTGATTGGTTGTTACCCGAGCTTTGAGTACTTGTGATGTCATTTTCAGCTGACAGCAAATGGCAAAATGTTCATGTTGTTCATGAAAGATTAACGAAGCTATCAAATTCAGGAGAGCCAAATATGACCTTTTTACTGCTGAAAATGGCAAAATTAGTACAATATCCCTTTAAACACTCCGCAGACCAGAAGAAAAAAAGGAAAACAAGGCTTAGAGTCTGAGCACTAGAACAAAAAAAAACAACTTTTAAACAGGAAGTCAACTTCAAACTTTTCTTTACAATAATTTGTTTTATGCGGCCGCGCTACTCTTAACACAGCATTCTGATTAATATTGTGTTTGTGGAATATGAATTAAGCAGTGAAATCCACCTGTTTTTGTCCATCCCATGGGGCAGCCATTTTGCCACTTGCTGTCGACTGAAAATGACATCACAGTTGCTCCGGGCTCAGGTAACAACCAATCATAGAGCAAATTGTATTTGAACCCTGCTGGGCTGTTTGGCTGCAGCCACGATAGGAGCTTAGCCCCAATACGCTGGCATAAGTCCGCTCATGGTGCTTGTCGCACTGTCAAGAGGGCATACAGCCAGAGAGACGGATCATCAGCAGGGCTTCCCAATGCATTCCAAAGTGGGAGGAAACATCCTCACCTCTGTTGCCTTGTTCCGAACAGCAATAGCCTGGCCATCATGTGTTTCCTCCTGGAGTTCAACACTGATGCTTTGCAACAAATCTTGTAATATGTTCATGCGTTTGGCCTTCACCTAAATCAAATATAGCAGTGCTTTAGCTTATGCTGAACATGTTTAAAGGACAGTTAAACACAAACATTTTTAAAGCAATAATACATAGTGTGTGCCAGCACTTGTCAAAACACGGTAGCCTGATTAATATTATGTATTAATAATTAAACAGAATAATTGACTAACTGAAGTGGGGTGCCGTGCTGGACGAATATCAGCAGAAATGACATTGAACCATTGAATGATGTCATCTGGAGACGGTGATAGATTTTGCAGGTGCTAAACTACTGATTTGTCATCACGTTGTCTGATATTTTTACACAATTAGTTTAACGTACTGAAAATAGCTTGAGAACAAATCTATAATATATATCTGTCACTCTTGAACGCCCCATTGTCGAAGAAGTGTTTGCAAAACTCCAGCTATGACTACACTGCGGGAGCTGTGCGTGCAGCGAAACTGTCACCTCGGATAGAGTGCCTGGATGTTTTTAGACAAGAACAGGTGAAAAGTAGCTACATTAGATACATTCGCGTAAGTGTGTTTTGTTAAAAATTGATCCGTGTAATGCTTTGCTGCACTGAACTGTTAGCCACAAAGGTAAGTGGATTCAGATCCATCTTTTAAACTGCTTAGTCAGTTCATTGTTTTATTTATTGCATCACTCGTGGCTCTAAGACTTTTGAAAAATAATTTGTGAAGATAACCTAAGCACAGTTGTTCGCTGTTGGAAAGTATCAAACAATTTGGCCGGCATGAGCGCGGAATGACCTGGACGGCTGATGCCGGTGCTATTATCTCATATGAAAGTGTAAAAAATGCGATTTTATTTATTTTTTTAGCATTTTAGATGAGTGATTGGACAGGTGTGCTGTGATAATCTCAGCGCAGATCACCGCCACCACAAAGTTCTGCTCCGCCAACCTCGAAACAAGTTCGCTGTTGCGCAAGTGAAAAGACTTAAAAATGACCTTAGTGAGGATAAGCAGTTCAAAGAATGAGTGGATGGCTGGACTATGCAGATTCATGTAAGCAGCAGGTGATAAAGAAGACATGCAATTTAAGAATTGTTGACATCTTGTGATTAGTTTCCGTTTGATGGAGAATGGCAGTGTCATATTGAAAAAGCATGCAACGAACCATCCGTTACCTCTTTTGCTTCCAGTTCAGAGTCGTGACACCACTGATGGAGGATCCACAGAATTTTGCTGGACAGCTGCACTCTCAGGTCCCATTTGGACGTCAGCCCTTGTGTTGTTTGTTTTGCTCTCTCATCCACATCGACAGGGAGAACTTGAACGAATTCCAGCTCTTTTGCCGATTCTATGAAACCTTGATTTGTAGTGTCCTGGTTGACGTATTCTCCACTGAGAGAAGAAAGCATGCAGGAAGCCCATAGGTGACCTTCCTGGCGAGGGGAATTTTTGCCACTTAGAAGCACCTCCATCCTCAAGATAAAAGCCTGCAACATGGCCTGTAGAAGCTCCAGGGCCTCGTTCAAAGGTGGTGGGAAGAATACTGACTGTGTTTTACCATCTGCTGGTGGGGTGAGCGCACTGGAGGGAGATGAGCAATGGCTGTTTTTTGGTGGCATTTTCATGAGCTGGATGGCAGAACTCAACATGCAGGAATGATCTCGGAGAGCTGCGAGAGTTGCGTAATCCGCCGTGGTGATTCCTTTCAGGCTGCTGTCAGGTGACTTGTCGCCAACGCTCTCTGATGGGTCCCGCTCGCCCCCTATGGGACCTTCTCTTGTGACGTGACAAGAGGGAAGCTGCCCTTCGGTGTCCACTGCTCCCTTTTCGTCATGCAGACCGCTTGTCATTTTCAAACTCTGACCTCTTTCTTTTCTATTTTTCCTCAAAGTGGAAGGCGACAGCCGTTCATCCAGAACATTCCGATTCACCTCCTCCTCAGCAACACCATCTCTCTCTCTCGAGTCGTTCATTTCTGCCCGCAGTCCGCGGTTCTCCACCTCCAGCTCGACGATGCGGCGGCTCAAGAGCATGGCCTCCTCTTCCACCAGTTTCAAGTGAACTTTGACCTCCGCCTCCCTGGTGTAGGCAGACTTTTGTCTGCTCTCAGGCGATTGGGATGCGTCGAGGTCGCCGTAAGCCGAACGGTAGCCGGCTAGCCGCTCGTGCATGATCTCACTCTCAGACACCATCTTGGTAAGTTTCTTGCACATGAGAGCCAATTCTTCCTTGGCGAAGTGGAGTTGGCACTTGAGATCGCTGTCATCCTGCTGTAAAGGCAGGACCATGATTGTTTGCTGGCGGGTTACCAAAATATACGACAGCTCCATACATACCAGGGGTGGGCAAAAGTTCATACCACATTTGAGTTTTAAAAGAGACAGATCGACATGAATATATTGTAGACAGAGTTGAAGGAACGGAGCATGCCATATGTGGCCATACTTTGCCCACCTCAGTAGTGTAATTGGATGTTTATGGATGTTGTGAAACAAGACAAGAACAAAAACAAACCTCAATGTGTTGAGAGAGCCTTCGCTCGGTTTTACTGGCTGTCGATCTGGTGCTTCGCTTCTTTAAAAAGCTCTAAAATATAAAACAATATAGCGCTGTGATTTTAATGTGATAATTTCATTAATTACATAAAATAAGGCATTCATTCAAATTCAAATTTCACATTACAATTACAACAAATCTTTCTAAGTGGCCTGCTTCCCTACACAACCACAATACTGATGCACAAGATGCATTAAGTGACTTGAAGTTTATTCTTATGTTTGATCTCTAATGGATGCAAATTAGAGCACGCTTTTGAGGAACTTATGCAACAAAGATCTTAACAAGTAAATAATATCCGCTTGATGCAAAAGAGAGCAAATGTTAGTGTCAACCGCTCTAATACAAAGAAGACTCGTTTGTCTTGACTGGCGGAAAGAGAATACACTTAGGCGGTCCCAACAATGATCTTGTACAGTTGAAACAGAGTCCTAATTGGAATCTCCTGTCTATGGAGCGCTGGATACGTCTGTGTTCTTTCAAATTGAAGTTCTGCTAACCTGCTGATACATTCTCCACTCAAAAGGTCCAAGTCCCATGACTGAAAACTTAATTTCTCCTCTATTTTCCAGTCGTCTCAACTACCCAAGTGCGACTTGTCGACGAGAGCGGGTGACGTACGACAACCCTCCCACCATCGAGCCAATGTCACATCACAATACGGGTATGGATCCTGCAATAACATCGAGTGACAAACAAACAAATGAGAGAATGATGTGGATTTCCATGAAATGAACAGGAACTACTGCGCATGTCAAATTGTTACAAGAGATTTCTGTGTACCCAGAATGGAAATTTGTCACAAAATCAGATATTGGAGCTAAACTAAACAACGTAATTCATCAACAACTGCATACTATTATACTGAAAATATGGATGAATGCTTATAAACTGAACTGTTAATTGTCAGGATGCCTCACACCCTGTCCACAATCCCTTTGAGCTGTTGCCATCAGGCAAACATTTCCAGCGCATCAAAGGGCAGAACCACCAGAATGATCAACAGTTTCCTCTCACAAACTTTCTAGCGTGCTGAACTCCCTCATTTTGCCTGCACTACTGTTGTATGTACAGTTGACTGTCAATAACGCTTCCTAAACCTTGAAATGTATTTTGAAATATTTTCATTTTAATATTCCATTTTCATTCTTAAATTTTTGTCTTATTCAAGGTGACTCAGCTGAGTAGTCGGGTGTTTTACAGCAGGGGCCCCCAACCTTTTTTGCCCCACGGACCGGTTTATGTCAGACAATATTTTCAGGGACCGGCATTTAAGGTGTGGCGGATTAATACAACAAAATAATATGGTATGAGCTGCATGAAAACTGTGCCGTTTTCGAAATATAATAATAAACATAAGGGGCGTCTAATCTGGCCGAAACACTCCGATCGCTATGGCAACGTTTAATGCCTTCAAAATACGATACAACGCAAATTCAAAGTGCATGAAAATGACGACTCACCACAGCACTGAGCTTGATTTTCTGCAACCAGACGGTCCCATCTCGGGGTAATAGGAGACAATGACACCTCAAGTGTGTGGTTTATGTCCAGTCTACTTCGTAATTTTGTTTTCGTCGCCGTTGCTGCAGAAACCCCTCGCCTCACACAGGTAGGATGTCGGAAATAGCAACAGTGCTATTGTAAGCAGCTTTTTTACTCATTTTGCGGGCTTCAGCATTTTGTTTATGAGCGTCATCGGTCACGTGACCGAGAAGTGGGGCTTGACGTGAGTCAAGCGTGACACAGACGGATGTAACAGAGAATCCGGTAGTTTTTCAAAATAAAACATCTTTCGTATTCCGAAATAAATAAAACGGAATTAAGGCAAGTTCTTTCTGTGCGGCCCGGTACCAAATGCCCGGAGGACCGGCGGTTGGGGACCTCTGTTTTACAGGACATTTAAAACTCAATAGCAGAACCAGGAACACATTTTTTTCCCCTACAGGACATTTTATTTTGATGTTCGCTGTGATATGACAAAAGGGGTTGCAGATCCAGGTGCAATGTGAGAGTTGCCAATGTTCAAACCGGGTTTGGGGCTCCTAGATGAGGTAGTCTAAGTCAGGGGTCCCCAACCTTTTTTGCCCCACGGACCGGTTTAAGTCAGACAATATTTTCAGGGACCGGCATTTAAGGTGTGGCGGATTAATAC
>NW_017805075.1:86241-90443 GCF_001891065.2 Hippocampus comes | reverse complement strand
TCGGGGTAATGGGAGACAATGACACCTCAAGTGTGTGGTTTATGTCGAGTCTACTTCGTAATTTTGTTTTAGTCACTGTTGCTGCAGAAACTCCACACCTCACACAGGTAGGATGTCGGAAATAGCAACAGTGCTATTGTGGCGATCTCAGAGTATTCAGCCATAACTTTGATCCAGTTGTTACTTTCGAACGTACTTTTAAGGCCGCCGTCATTTGCGATCTCCAAGCAGCTTTTTTACTCATTTTGCGGGCTTCAGCGTTTTGTTTATGAGCGTCATCAGTCACCTGACCGAGAACTGTGCCTTGACGTGAGTCAAGCGTGACACAGACGGATGTAACAGAGAATCCGGTAATTTTTCAAAATAAAACATATTTCGTATTCCGAAATAAATAAAACGGAAATAAGGCAAGTTCTTTCTGTGCGGCCCGGTACCAAATGCCCTGCGGACCGGTACCGGTCCGTGGACCGGCGTTTGGGGACCCCTGGTCTAAGTGGATTTTCCCTGCAAGCAGCTGTCTCAGACTGAGCTCAAGCCAAAGTACAGAATCCCGGATTAAAGAAGACATGTGTTACCAGTGAATAATGGATGCTGACCTCAAGGATGACAACAATGTGGAAACTGCGTCCCTTTAAGGGTCGCCTATCAGTAAAAGAATATTCATTGATAGCTGTAGGTCACTGTGTCAGCATGGCATGCCAACTCCCGCCTTGCTGGATGCCATAATACATGCTGATCCCGATTTAGCCAGGCTTAATAGAAGCAGAAAAGCTCGGGTCTATTTTGGTAATCTCTCCCTTGCTTGCACCCTCTACTCGCTTTTTTCTGTCTTCTCGTTTGAGGATGTCAGCTGCGCTCAGAGGTCAGACTTCAGCATACCAGGCGGCTGCACCCACCGGGGCACCAGGCAGCTGCCGGCCCGGCCCCTGCGCTCATATCGAGGTGTCATCTCATGTGCTTCGGATGAGGGGGGCGGCTGGCTGGGATGGGCGCAGCTGCGAGGGGTCACCATGGGGTTTGTTGCCAGTGACACTTTTTGACTTTGACTGCACACGTCCAGCCAATGTATTGGTTTAGTTGTGTAAAATACAAAAAGGTCTCACCTCTCTGGCTTTCTCCAACTCAGCCTGCAAGACGTGCTTGGCCACCTCCAGCTCTTGCGTCTTCTCTCGAAGCATCTCATTCTCCCAGTCCAACTGCCCAGTCTTCTTTTGCACTACTTCCAGCTCGTTGTACAGTCGCAGGGACACGCTCTTTGCAACCTGCATGCAAAACCAATATAGGAAGATTTGATGTTCCATCAAATAGCTATCAGGAAAAAGTGGAGCTTAGGTGCTTGGAATTTGCAAGTATGTCAAAAATGTTGTTGAAAATGTATATGACAGAAGATTTAGGGGATTAATTAAACTTTCATCGCACAATTGCTTGGTAAAGAACAAAATAAAATGCATATGTTTCATTTCTTTTATTGAGAACCTCATTAGCAACTGACCCAGCTCAACTTCTGTAGATGGCAAGGTGACATTAAAAAAAAAAAACAGAGAACAAGCCAACTGCAGTTCAAATCTTGACAGAGTAATTGAATGATTCATGAAAAATGTGTTGTCTTGGACCAGCTGAAAAATCATTGCTTCTTTTGAAAACTAAAGATCTAATGTGGCAAAAAAAAAAAGAAGTTGTGTGTGTGTGGGGGGGGGGCACATACCCAGGTATGGTGCATTTATTTTTCCTGCAACGACTCACAAAAGGAAGGATTTAGTCCGCACAATTACGCGCAGTAACGGAAGACAAGTGAGCTACTGATGTCTGACCTTAATGGATACTTTCAGAGACACAAAGCATTACATAACTAGATTTAGTGTGTTTTTGTTAATTTTATAGTGAATCGCAACAGCTGGTTGAAATCGAATACACAAGAAGTAACTCCAGTCCATCTTGTCAAGAACAAGAGCAAAAGGGGGAGGTGTGAAGTTGACTGCATGCATTTCCGTGGGAGAAAGGGGAGGCAGTATAATATAATCATGCAGATGCAAACTAAGAAGAATAGTACTGATACTTCTTTTATCCATCCATTATTCTAACCGCTTTTCCTCACAAGCCACACGGGCGTGCTAGAGCCCATCCTGGTTCTTCTTCTACTACTTTGGGCCACTGGTACCTCAACTCAACTATATTTATAGAGCACTTTCAAACAGCCATCGCTCAAGGCACCGATGTATTTGTTGAAGGTATTCTCTATCTGAAAAAGTGATTTTTCCTTTTTTTTTGTTTAAATCACAGCACCCACCTTGATTTCATGTTCTAGGGTCCTGACCAGCTCCCCGTCCACCTGGCCGGTCTGGGCCACTCTGATGCTGCGTCGCTCGGCCTTGCGGAGACGGTACTGAAGGATGCGGCACGTCTTGTTGGCCTGCTCCAGCTGCTGTCGCAGATCCTGCAGCTGGCGTAACTCCTCCTCCTGGAACATGTCACGCATCTCCAACATCTCGCAGCGCAGCTCCTCCACCTCATCCTGGGATGCACACCATACGGTGTTTATCTAGCAACACCACTGATAAACAACTGTTGTGAATTTTGCCATTCGGCTTCCTGCCAGAGAACAGCAAGTTTTGCAAAATAAGTACTGAAACCCTGAACAGTTGGACAAACATTCAGTCGTTTAGGCCAAGACAGATGAAGTTGATCGATGACGGTTATCGTAAATTTGAGGTTCATCCTTAAATTTGACCCAGAAGCCAAACATCCTGAGTTTTTGTGGGTATAGCAAAAGGGTGATTGTCAATTGATGGGCGGTGACCCAAAAATGGGTCGCGGACAGCTCGTAAAAAAAATTACATGCATTCTTATTTTGATTTTTCTGCTCCAATACAGAGGCGTACAAAGTTTGCACATAGAACATAAACAGGTAAGCGAGAGGTACCTTGTGCTGCCTTGTGATTTAGCGTATAGTTTACTCCATAAGTAAACAGGCAAAGCAGCTTTATTTACAAGCATTTACAAGCAAAAAAGTTAAAGACAGCCAGCAAAGTAAAAAAATAAAAAGTAGCTGACTAAAATTACAAAAATAACTTAAGAGTGTCGAAAAAAATAGTGGAAATTGATTTTTAAAATGTTTTAAATCAGTGGTTCTTAACCTGGGTTCAATTGAACTCCAAGAGTTCGGTGAATCAGTCTCAGGGGTTCGACGGCGCCTTTGCCATGAAGGTTAACCTTCATGGCAAAGGCGCCGTCGAACAAGGGTTAACTTGCCATTGTCATAATCCTGTTCTTGTGTTTTTCCAGCAGGTGGCAGAGGAGGGGTGTCCCTCCAGCATGTACACACGTTGCCAATGTAATCAGCCTATTATTTCAGGGCACCCATATTGTCATGTCTCTGTCAGATAATTCACCTTGCTCACGACTGTCACCAAGTGTTGAATTCGTCCAGACCACAGGTGTCGAACTCCGGTCCTGGAGGGCCGCTGTCCTGCTTGTTATCAAAGTCTCCCTGTTGCAACACATCTGATTCAAATGATCAGATCATCAGCAAGGTCTGCGGAAGCCTGATATTGAACCTGTTCATTTTAATCAGGTGTGTTGCAACAGGGAGACTTGGAAAACATGCAGGACAGCGGCCCTCCAGGACCTGAGTTTGACAGCCTTGGTCTAGACTCTAGACCAGCGGTCCCCAACCGCCGGTCCGTGGGACCGGTACCGGTCCGCAGGGCATTTGGTACCGGGCCGCACAGAAAGAACTTGCCTTATTTCTGTTTTATTTATTTCGGAACACGAAAGATGTTTTATTTTGAAAAATTACCGGATTCTCTGTTACATCCGTCTGTGTCACGCTTGACTCACGTCAAGCCACACTTCTCGGTCACGTGACCGATGACGCTCATAAACAAAACGCTGAAGCCCGCAAAATCAGTAAAAAAGCTGCTTGGAGATCGCAAAAGACGGCGGCCTTAAAAGTACGTTCGAGACAACTGGATTAAAGTTCTGGCTGAATACTCTGAGATCGCCACAATAGCACTGTTGCTATTTCCGACATCCTGCCTGTGTGAGGTGGGGAGTTTCTGCAGCAACGGCGACTAAAACAAAATTACGAAGTAGACTGGACATAAACCACACACTTGAGGTGTCATTGTCTCCTATTACCCCGAGATGGGACTGTCTGATTGCAGAAAATCAAGCTCGGGGCTGTGGTGAGTCGTCATTTTCAT
>NW_017805075.1:79360-86172 GCF_001891065.2 Hippocampus comes | reverse complement strand
AGATTAGACGCTCCTAGTGTTTATTATTATATTTCGAAAACACCAGTTTTCATGCAGCTCATACCATATTATTTTGTTGTATTAATCCGCAACACCTTAAATGCCGGTCCCTGAAAATATTGTCTGACTTTAACCGGTCCGTGGGGCAAAAAAGGTTGGGGACCCCTGCTCTAGACGGTTCATGTTCTTGCGCTTTGTTTTTGTTCCAGCCGGGTTTTCTGCACTGACCATTGTAAGTAGTTTTTTTTTTCACTGTAGTTATAGTCACGATTTGTGTATTATGTGTTTGGGTTTCTTCTTGGCTATTTATTTCCATTTGTTTTTATCCTTTCCTTTTTTGCAAGCTTTTTTTTTTGGTTGGCTTGTTTTTCTGGTATTGTACCAGTGGTCTTTGTTGAACATTTTAGGTCTTGTGAACTATTTTTGTTCATAAACCTTTTTTGTAAATTCTGAATTCACATTTCTGGAGTCCAATTCTGTCCGGAGCTTTCTGCATACCTAACAGCCATATAGGTTTTTGGAATATACTGCAGGAGGAAACTGGTGTACCTGGAGCAAACCCACACAGGCACGTGAAGAAACATGCAAACTCTACACAGTGGGCTTGGTATTGAACCAGTGATATGCATCTCTGTAATATGAGGTGGACATGCTAACAAGTTGACCACTTTTCAAATAAACAATCATTTTGAAACATTATTTAACATAAAACTGTCTTTATTCTCAGAGTTTCAGCCTCTCAATAGTAAATGCTCTTGGATTTCTAGTCTTTGCATTGACTCAATAATAAATTTGTTAACATTTTCCTTTACTATGGAAAACGGTGATCAACATTTTTGCCAATTTGGTGATATAAATTACCGACCAAACCAGTAACTGAATCACAACCAATTTGCCTGTTTATTTTCTGCATTGCCAATTTGAAATAATCTGTTTCTGAAGAAATGAATTTATTTTTTTGTTATAGATTATTTAAAAAAAAAACATTACTTCCAGCCCTTGACTATAGAGAATACGTGATGCAAGTCAAATGGCTCTCTTTCACAAAGAAGAGACAGTTTACTTTATACAACGGAATTGAAGGATCTTACCCGCAAATACTCATTCTCTGACCTCAAATCTTCCACCTCCCTGACCAGGTCATCGGTGGAGTCTGCCATCAAGAGATCCATAACGGCCCCTGAAGAGTTGATCAAAGTGAGGGCTCCTCCAACAGCATTCAGGGGAGGAGAGCAAGCAGTGTGCGCTGTTTTTACGCGCTCTTTGCAGTAGTCGTCTTTATCGCCACAAACCTGCCCCTCGTAAGCTCTCCTGTCTGTCCAGCTTAATTCATTGTCGCTGATGGGAGAGTCGCGCTTGTTGCCCCCCTCGTAAGCTCTCCTGTCTGTCCAGCTTAATTCAATGTCGCTGATGGGAGAGTCGATATTTCCGAGCTGCTGTCGGAGGAGGGTTTCCCCGACAAGCAGCCGGAGTCTTTGCTCAGATCCTCCGACGTGTTGCTGGCGTCGGAGAGTTTCCTCTGGGTACCGGGGCGTCTCTGGCATTCCGCCACGGCGCTCTGCGGACGTTTCCCCGTTGTTTTCCCCTCTTTCCCAAAGCCACGATGACCTAGCGATGTAGCTCTTGGCTGCCCACCACTTTGGCTCTCTTCCGATGTGGGATCCTTTTTCCTTCTCTGGATGGTTCCTTGTTGGGATACCCTGGATGGCTTCTGGCTCTTGGGCGCATTCTTTCCGCATCTGTCTCCTTCTCTGTTCATCGTGCGACAGTTTTCCCTCTTATTTATTTTATATTAGCAACAGCAAACGACGTTGGCATTATAAAAATGCGTTGACATTTATATTGCAAACGAACACCACTCGCTTTTTGGTTGTCAAGACTGAAAACCGGTCACGTTTCCACGTGCCGTATAAGAACGACGGTATTGGTCAAATACGTTTCCGCTTGTTGTTTCAACATTAAAACATTACCCAACTGCAGCAGTGACTAGTACAAAGGTTTATAAAACTAAACTACAACTTTTAACATAATATAATTACAATTATTTTGTGTTTAATGACTGTATTCTGTCCCACTTCAACGTGTGTCCAGCGCCGTATCAAATACAAGCTTGTTTTTTTTTCATTTCATTTCCGGTTTTGTCTTTAAGTAACTTAAACTAAAACTTGACAGCACCGCAACTACTGTACTTAAAAGCTGTACTGTAATGCAAGGTTTTACTTACTATCTCATTATGAAATTCATCTATAACCAGATTGAATAAACACAGAAAAATAAGCCTACTTTAAGAAAATCAATTTGCCAATAATTTCTACAAAGACGTTGCTTTATTTTCTCGGGAAACTATATGGTAAATGAAGGTTTTCCTTAACTGTAAACATCAATTATATTACCAAACATTTACTGTATATAGTGAATGTCACATTTACGTTTTGCTTTTTAAATTGAACAACTTAGGACAATAAATAATTGAAAAGCACCTTCAATAGCGTCAACTTTCAGACTACGCTATAATTGGCTAATGCACACGTCAGTCATTGTGTCCTTGCCACCAACTTCCGGCTGTTCGAAGACGATCAAGTGAACTGTCCTCGATTGTTTACCTTAGCGGGTCAGTCATTGGCTAGACAGGTATATTTCAGTAAACTTGATTCCCATTCACCACTCCGGGTTACCTTTTATTTGTTTAGGAATGCGCCGCAAACGTTAGCTAACGTCTCCTGCACACGTCTAAACTCACGAGCGCTTGGTGCTATATTCAAGCTATCCCGGGCTTGCTACTTCAACATGCTTGTTGGCAGGTAGGCAGCTGTCGCCCCCTGTCACAAAAGCGTCAGTCTCCTTGCGTGTGTTTACAGTCGCTGTGTTTTGGCTCTCTGCGATGTTCGGAGGGAGTCCAGACTGGGGGGCTCGCTCGCTGGTTTCAACATGACTCACAGTTGTCACTGGGTGGTACCACCGCACTACGGTTCACTTACATTACGAAATGTCCTTCCATGCCGAGTTGTCAGGTCCTTGTTTATGATGATACGAATGCAGCGTGTTATACCGGAGACAAATTCCTTGCGTGTTCTACATACTTGGCCAATAAAGATGATTCTGATTCTGATGACTTGGCCAATAAAGATGATTCTGATTCTGATGACTACTGAGTGACTGTCCTCTCGACTCACTATGAACAGCGAGGAGGACAGGTGAGGCAAGCTACCCAACAGCTGTCGAGTCATAAAGTTTCTTCAGCACGATGCGTTTCGTTTCTTCCGCACGTTTTAATGTTCACTAATTTGGAGTCACACATGTCATGCATACTTCCACCAAATAATTACAATTCAAAATAAGGCAATCAGAATATTCTTTAATGCAGGCAAATATGAACACAACCCCGTTATTCAGTAGTTTGAGGAGTTTAAAATATGTAGTTATCGAAAAGATCTTTTTTTAATGTACTTTAAAAAAACAAAAATATCAGTGAATACTCAGCAACACTTTCAGGCATTGTAACCACTTGCACACACCTCACAACATCTTTAAAATTGCGCTGTATTAAAAAAAAAAAAAAATTGTGGCATGAAGTGACACCGGACCTTATGTGATTTAAATCACATCCATTTTCAAATATAAACGTTGTGATGCACTATGTGAGAAGTTTCTACCGATAACCGATAAGTCCTCCTTTGTAGGGCTTATACAGCCATCCATCCATCCATTTTCTGATCTGCTTTCTGGGTCGTGGGTGTGCTGGAGCCTATCCCAGCTGTCGTAGGGGAGTAGGCGGGTGTTAAGGAATTACAATTACCTTCAGTGCCCCTCGACCCCCACCACTTTTTTGGGCTCCCTCCAGAGGACATGTTTGACATCAAAACAGTAAACTGTTATCTCAAGCATCTGTGTTCCTGCCATCACGTCAAAGATCAGACCGAAGACAATAGTGGGTAGTGGTGGTCTGGTCTCACCTCGCCACTCTCAACTTTTTCCAGCCACACCGGGTCAGATGACATGTTCATTTCTTTGTTTCCGGGATTTGCATGGAGGCGTAACTCCCTGCCTCTCATGATCATATTGTCTCTATATATTCTCATGACTGCATTTTTTCTACGCTTCCTGATGAAATCTGAGACTCTCAGAGTCCGAATCGATTCGTGTTGCGTTGTGATAAAACTGAAGAAAAGATGACGTGGTGTTGGGTCTTCTTCCATCTTATAGAGAAATAAAAGAACCTGTGTCCAAGGAGGGCCACAAGGAAATGGACAGCTCCCCTCCTCTACACTTTCATTACGCGTATTCAAATATTCCCATTTCACCTTTGGACCTCAATGCTTGCGAAATGATAGCTGTATTTTAATAATAAAGACAAAAATATGCATTGTAGGTATGTGCTAATGTTTCTTAGCGAGTAGTGACATTAGGTCTCCTAAATTCCATCAGTTTCACTTCTGAAGGGAGGGGTGGGGTGAATATTTTTAGATTGTTCATCGTTGTGAAAGGAATTTCGGTTCAAGGTTATTTGTTTTTCTCTGCTTGACAAAAACACCCCCACCGTGGTGACATGTTTGATGTGTGTTTCTTAACATTTCTGCAAATGAAACCGTTTCCCAGCTTTTTCCTGCTGAACGAGGAGACTAAAAATGTGATTCTTGCTGGAGTCAGTATTTTGGATTCAGGATTGCACATTAGTCTATTGGGCTGAAAAAAGGATGATTTTTGTTTTCTTTCGTGGTACCTAACCTCCCAATGCGTTGATTTGGTTCTCCTTTATTATAATTTTGTGGTTATTTTCAAACAATCTGCCATATTTTATCATACCAAAGTACAAAAAAAAAAAGGAAAAAGTACAGAATGAAATATGGGCGTTTGGGATGGGGTGGGTGGGGGTGACAAAATCAAAAAACCTTTATTGTTAACTATATATAATAGCAATTTGGATAATACGGCAAAATGAAAGTAATTTTACTCTTAACTTGCATAGCGCTTGTACTGGGGTAGGGAATCAATGTCCAAGTATCATTCATTATTTTTATTCTCAATTGGTAATCAAATTATTATTTGATTTGATTTTAAAATCCTCCAGTCTTAACAATATTGCATAATTGCCTACGTTATAATAAAGATGATGATCATTTTGATGGATTGTGAAATAAAATACAAAAATAAATAAATAAATAAAAGGTACAAAAATACAACTTCTGATATGGCTGACCCTTCCAGTCCCCTCTCATTATCTGAGCTACAAACCTGGTGCAGTGAATCAAACATTAATCCCGATCATGCGGTTATTGTGAGTATTGTTCCCAGTGACACAAGTATTGTTGAGGTTGAAGAAGTAGTCAAAGCTGTCAAAGCGTTCGGTAGGGTCAAAGTCAGAGCACAAAAGTCTCAACTCAACGGAGAAGTGCTGTTGTGTGAGACTCGTGTCAAAGTTGACCCAACCAGAGTTCCTCCAGAAATATTCGCACCTTACGGTGAGGCCCTCTTGGGGGAAAAGAGTGGCCTCCTCTTCCCCACGTGTTTGTTGAATTTCGGACGAGGAGAATGTTGGTTCTTCAAATAAAGGATGGAGTCAATGAACAGTTCCTTCGAAGGGTTTAACTTATTTTTCTGCAGTTTATGAATCGATTCGGGCTCCTGAGGGTTTCAGATTGCAGTCAGGAAGCGTAAAAGAAACACATTCATGAGATTATATAGAGACAATATGATAATGAGAGGCGGGGAGGTACGCCTCTCATGTAAATCCCCGAAACAAAGAAAGGTTGATGCAATTCGATCTTGGCATGTTCGGAAGTTCCAGACTTCGCTGCTGTGCGTAAATCCTGAGATAACAGTGACAGCCATCAGGAACTTTGCCTAGATGGGGGTGCGGAAGAAGACACTTTTGGGGCTGTATATCACTTAAAGTGGGAAGAGAATGTCGGCTTATCAGTAAATTCTTTAACCGATGTTCAGGCGACTGGTACTGGCACCCACAGCAAGGCCAAACTCATCAACAGCATATTTTATTGTTTCTTTCAAATGTTTGAATAGATACAACTAACAGAGAGGAATAATACCTTAACAGGAGTATTCCAATTCTAGGTGATGATTGTCACAATGTCGCCAAGCTACCCTGTGGACATGGAAAAGTTATACAGCATGACTAAATATGAGCAGAATACAGACTTCAGCCCCGTGGAAGCTAACACTGCTCAGTGAAAATACAGACAAGCCTGATGTGTTTTCAACCAAGCTGCGGCAATTATTGGACACAGAGGGCAAGAGTCTGGCAGATATTGAACTGCTACTCTTTCAACAAACACAAGTCAAACAAGAGGACACTTCATCTATCATTCGTGCTGTGGGAGACTTACTGGAGAAACTTTGGCCCCCACAAGAGAGCAATGCTTTTCGCCATTCACGTGTCTTTTCTGGTGTTTGCCCCACACCTGTTGGTGAAGAGACATTGGACAACTGGCTGGAGCAGGCTCAGTTAATGTTGGACGAATGTGAGTGCTCAGCCAAAGAAAAGAAGAGAATTTTGGAAAGTTTGAAAGGGCCAGCGCTTGAGATAGTCCAAGCTATACGATGCAATGACACAGAGGCTTCCCCCGCAAGACGACCTGGCTGCCATTGAACCCTCCTTCTTTTATAAGTCTGCTCAGTGAAATTCGGTCAGAAGAAGAACTTGAGGCAAGTCGGGTCCAAGTTGAAGAATTGAAGAATGCCATCAAAACCCTGAAAAGCCAACTGCAAGAGTCTGAGGTTGGTTTCAACATCACTCCTTGAAATGTATGAGGGGGGTGATAGTATAGTATAGTATAGTATAGTATAGTATAGTATAG
>NW_017805075.1:68472-79292 GCF_001891065.2 Hippocampus comes | reverse complement strand
TTAAACACTTTGGACTTCGAAAGCTGTGTCATGTCACTTGGGGCAATTTCCAAGCAGCTGCAGGTCCCAAGAGCAACAGCGCAAACAACTGTTTGTAAGTATAAAGTGCATTATTAAATCAACATGGATTGTATTATTACACTGTTTTGTCATTGCCACGATCAGGTAGAAAATGCAACCTATCACCTGCTGCTGCGAAAAAACTGGTCCAGAGGTTGAAGAGTCAACCGAGAACCACCAAAAAGCAGATCTGCCAAGAATTAGAAGCTGCTGGAACACAGGTGTCAGTTTCCTCAGTCAAGAGCGTTTTGCATCGCCATGGACAGAGAGGCTGCCGTGCAAGAAGAAAGCCCTCCCTCTAAAAGCGGCAGCAGTGAAATTTGGTCAGAAGAACAACTTGAGGAAAGTCGGGTCCAAGTTGAAGAATGCCATCAAAACCCTGAAGAGCCAACGGCAAGAGTCTGAGGTTGGTTTCAACGTCACTCCTTGAAATGTATGAGGGTGGGGGGGGGTGATAGTATAGTATAGTATAATATAGTATAGTATAGTATAGAACCCGATCATTCAGGATTACCTCTCACACACTCCAATTGAAGCTCTTAAACACTATGGACTTCGAAAACTGTGTCATGTCAACTTGGAGCAATTTCCAAGCAGCTGCAGGTCTCAAGAGCAACAGTGCAAACAACTGTTTCTAAGTATAATGTGCATGATTAAATCAACATGTATTATTACACTGTTTTGTCATTGCCACAATCAGGTAGAAAATGCAAACTATCACCTACTGCTGCGAAAAAAATGGTCCAGAGGTTGAAGAGTCAACCGAGAACCACCAAAAAGCAGATCTGCCAAGAATTAGAAGCTGCTGGAACATAGGTGTCAGTTTCCTCAGTCAAGAGTGTTTTACATCGCCATGGACAGAGAGGCTGCCGTGCAAGAAGAAAGCCCTCCCTCCAAAAGCGGCAGCAGTGAAATTTGGTCAAAAGAACAACTTGAGGCAAGTCGGGTCCAAGTTAAAGAATGCCATCAAAACCCTGAAGAGCCAACTGCAAGAGTCTGAGGTTGGTTTCAACGTCACTCCTTGAAATGTATGAGGGGGGTGATAGTATAGTATAGTATAGTATAGTATAGTATAGTATAGTATAGAACCCGATCATTCAGGATTACCTCACACACTCCAATTGAAGCTTTTAAACACTTTGGACTTCGAAAGCTGTGTCATGTCACTTGGAGCAATTTCCAAGCAGCTGCAGGTTCCAAGAGCAACAGTGCAAACAACTGTTTGTAAGTATAAAGTGCATTATTAAATCAACATGTATTGTATTATTACACTGTTTTGTCATTGCCACGATCAGGTAGAAAATGCAACCTATCACCTGCTGCTGCGAAAAAACTGGTCCAGAGGTTGAAGAGTCAACCGAGAACCACCAAAAAGCAGATCTGCCAAGAATTAGAAGCTGCTGGAACACAGGTGTCAGTTTCTTCAGTCAAGAGTGTTTTGCATCGCCATGGACAGAGAGGCTGCTGTGCAAGAAAGCCCTCCCTCCAAAAGCGGCACCTTAAGGCTCGACTGAAGTTTGCTATTGATCACATAGACAAAGAAAAGAATTTCTGGAGAAGCTTCTGTGGTCAGACGAACCAAAAATTGAGCTTTTTAACCACAATGCCTAGCAATATGTTTGGGGAGGAATCGGTGAGGCCTTTAAGCCCAGGAACACGATGCCTAATGCGAAGCACGGTAGTTTTAGTTATTATGCTGTGGTGCTGTTTTGCTGCCACTGGAACTGGTGCTTTAAAAATACTAAATAGAATAATAATAAAGGAGGATTACCTTCTTCAAAATACGCTAACCTAAAATCATCAGCCAGACAATTGGGTGTGGGGCGTAGTGGTGTGTTTCAGGACAGGACAACAACCCCAAACACACATCAAAAGTGGTTATGGAATAGCTAAATCAGGCTAGAATTAAGAGTTTAGAATGGATTTCCCAAAGCCCAGACTTAAACCCCATTGAGAATGGACAATGCTGAAGAAACAAGTCCTTGTCAGAAAGCCAACAAATGTAACTGAACTGTACCAATTCTGCTAAGAGTGGTCAAAGATTTAACCACAAAGCTTGCCAGAAACTTGTGGATGGCTACCAAAAGCATTGAAGTGAAAATGGCCAACTGATATGTCAGCAAATATTACCATTGCTGTATGTATATTTTTGAACGAGCAGATGTGGTTACTTTTCTGTTAATCCATCGTAAAGAACCCCAAAAAATCATGAACGCGTGTTTTTTTTGGGGTGATTAAGAAGTATCCGTTACAGTTAAACTATCAAAAACTCAGGAGACCCATGACATTAGGTTCTTTACAAGGATATGTAAACTTTTGATCACAAAGGTAAACTTCAAGCTGATGTGTTCCTGTGGTGACCTCCAGTTGTGCTCTGTACTGGTTCGTCTCCTGTCCCACTGCCTGAAGTTGGCCGTGCAGCTGATCTCGCTCTTCACGGAGAGATGTCACGAGACATACCAGCTTCTCCATCTCAAACTGGATGTTGCCTCGCTCTGTGACCGCACACTCAAGCTCCTCAGACAGCCTCTGAATCTGTGATATGAGAATTTGGATTAGTTGGAATGACTATGACTGTATACACAAAAATATCAGTGTAAAATAGTGGTCAGGAGCGAAAATATATTTCGAACCAAAACCATAGATCCATAATAGAGAAAATACTCAGCTGTATTCATAAAGCACTTGAAAACAACCACCGCTGTATACAAAGTGATGTACATGGAGCAAAAATAATTAATACAACTAACAATAAAACAAAATAATAACGAAGACAGTAGAAATCACAAAAACAGTCAAATCAAAAATAAAGTCGCATGCTGAGTCAAAAGCCAAAGAATAAAAATGTGTTTTTAGACGAGTTCTAAAAATCGGCAGGGGGGGGCTTGCTGAATGTTTAGTGGAGTGTCATTCCGAAGAGAGGGACCAGCAACAAAAAAGGCTCGCTCCCCTCTGAGCCTCTGCTTACTTCTCTGTACCTCTAAGAGTGTCTGGTCCGCAGATCTGAGGTACCGGGCAGGTATGCAGGGGCTCATAGAGGTAAGGTGGGGCGAGGCCAATTCAAGATTTGAAAATGAATAACAGGATTTTAAAAAGAACTTTAAATTGTGAAGTGATGCCAGTGTAGGAGTTATGTGCCCCCTCTTACCAGTACCAGTGAAGAGGTGAGCAGCAGCAACTGGAGATGCTTAATGGAGGATTGCCTAATTCCAAAGTAAAACGCATTACAGTAACCTAGTCGAGATGTGATGAAGGCAAGAAATAGTGTTTCAACGTGCTCTTGAGAAAGGAGAGACTTTGCTTTAGCCAGCTGCCTAACATTAAACAAGCAGGATTTAACAACTGTTACTCATGCCTGATTTTGAAGTTCTTGGCATTTGCCAACGTCTATGTTTTCATTCATCAATAGGTTGACTTCTTCCTGTAGAACGTTGATCATCTCTTGAGCCATTATGAGCTCTGCCTGGTTCTCAGTCCTCTGAAAATAATCCACATTCTCAACATGAGCAATCACAGTGTACTTATCTAAAATCATATACAGTACATTTAGACAAGGGAAATGTTTGCGTTTCAGTGCACCCGAAATTCAAAAATAAAATTAAATCCTTAATTAAACTGTAAACATTTTTTTGACTGACCATGTCAAACCATACAATACTGAAAAACAAATTACATCAAATCAATAAATAATAATGCATTCACACTGATCAACATGAAATCGGGAGCACAATATTAAAAAAAAAAACGTTGCAAAACAAAAATATATAAAATAATTTGTGCTGATTTTTTTTTTTTTTTTAATCAAAGATGATGTCTGCAATGAGCACGTTTTGCAATGCACAGCTTTTCGAAGCGAGATTTGAAGCAAGACACAGCAACTCTCGGCTCCTGCTCAATGTGTAGCTGGGACTTGTATATTTTAGTTTACTGAAGTAGCAGTCACAAAGCGGGATGATTGTTGGCAATATTCGGCACGTTTTCACCGAAAAAAACTCAAGCGGCTTATCAGCGTGTAATGTCTTTAAGTGACGCCTTAATTTATTTGGCTTCATACTGTCCGCTACCAACATTTTTAAACACAGCAAGCACACCAATCTTTCCTCGTCTGCCACCGTAGTCACAGTGAGGGCAAGCTCTACATACGTCTCGTCATAGTTCCTCCCTTTGAATGCTCCCTGCGCAAACTGTCAATGAGAGCGCCACTGCCCCCTAATGTAGTGGAGGTGCCACTGCACTTTATTCTCGGACAGTACCAAAAAAATAAATAAATAAAAAAGTATGTTCCCGAGGTCAAACGCGCCCCCTCGACGGAACCTCGCGCCCCACTATTTGAGAAACACTGCGCCAAAATCACTCATTGTTTATGTGATTTTCTATGAAGTGTCCAGAGTCGATTTTGTTTGAGCATCAGTCTCAAGTAACGTCACTACTTTGTGTATAGGTCTATTTGTATCAATCTTGTTAGTGGTTTCTTCTTGTCAAAGGAAGTCTCACTAGTTTTCAGTCTAACCTTTCCGTCTGAGCTTTCCAATGTTTCAATCACTTTTGCCAATATGCTTCGTACTGTTCGAATTTGGCGTTCCCAAATGCCTCCCATATGGCTTGCAGATGGAACATTCATCACAAATTCACAACCGACAGCTCTTTGTGGTTCGTTATCCAAGTCTTTCATCAAATCCAAGAACTCTCTTCTAGCGCCCATAAATTTCCATCCTTGGTCGCATCTTAGTTGTCAAACTGGACCTCTTATGGCGATCAGAGTTCGCAGAGCGTTCATGAATGAATCTGTTGTTAAGTCATCAAGTGCTTCTATGTGCACCATTCGTGAACACAAACAGGTGGACAATAGTCGGTATTGTTTGGCTTCTTTTCGTCCTTCCTTTACAATAAATGGACCGAAGCAATCGACTCCACTATATGTGAAAGGAGCGGCTGTTTCTGTCCTTTCTTCCGGGAAATCTGCCATTTGCTGGACGTTTGCCGTTTTTCTGTATCTTCGACACTTCACACAGTGATAAAAATGTGAAGAAACAACATTTACACATCCTAGAATCCATATACCGTTTGCCCGTAATTCGTTCATGGTCATACCTCTTCCTTGGTGATGAACACGCACATGGTGGTGTTTAACGAGTCGAGATGACACATGCGATTTCTTGGGAAGTATTGCTGGGCGCTTGACATCATGGTGTAAGGCTGACTGAGATAATCTACCTCCCACTCTGAGAACTTTTGCCTTGTCCAGGAAAGCATTCAGCTGCTTAAGTCCAGTGGTTCTCAAATAGTGCCCCCCCCCCCCCAGGGGGGCGCGTTTGGCCTCGGGGAACATGCTTTTTTATTTTGATTTTTTTTTAACTGTCCGAAAATAAAGTGCAATTGCACCTCGACTACATTAGGGGGCAGTGGCGCTCACCTTGGCAGAGTGCGCAGGGAGCATTCGCTCGGTGTTTTGTTCGCACTGAGCATGCGCGCTTTGCACACGGCAGAGTATGAGTATGAAGTGTAGACACGAAGTCGACAGACGGAGAGAGAGATGGAGAAAAGAGGTCTACCGAAAGCGAAGATGAGTAAATATGACGAAGTGTATGTAGGGCTTGGCTTCACTGTGACTATAGTGGGAGGAAAGACATCGGACAGCATGAAGCCAAATGAATTAAGGCATCACTTAAAGACATTACACCCCTATCTCGTTGATAATTTTTTTTTTCAGATAAAACGTGCCGAATATTGCCAACAATCATCCCGTTTTGTGACTGCTACTTGTAGCTATTAATCCAGACATCATCTTTGATAAAAAAAAAAAAAAAATCAGCACAAATTATTTTATATATATTTTTTTAGCTGGTTAAAGTTGTTTTAATACTGTGCTCCTGAGATAATGTTGGTGATTAGTTTGAATGCATTATTAGTTATTGATTTTATGTAATTTTATTTTTCAGTGTCGTATGGTTTGACATGGTCAGTCAAAAAATATTTATAGTTAAATTAAGGAATTAATTTTACTTTTGAATTTCAGATGCACTTTAACTCTTTTCTGTTACAGTTAATAAAGCTATTCTTTGTTGTAAGTTGGTCCATATTTCTTTTTTTATTCTCTTATACGTACAGTGATACAGTGTTATGCAGAGGTGTACTTACAACAATTTTATAGACAAATAATACTACAGGTATTTATAGTCACGAGGGGGGGCGCAAGATGTTTTCTTCTTCTTGGGGGGGCATGACAGAAAATAATTGAGAACCACTGCTTTAGTCTATTGTGCTTGTGCAGGGAATTTACCTTGTTGGATCTGATTTTCTTGATCTCTTCTGCGAAAGCTTCGTTTTGCACCAGTTTGATTATGAACATCTCTGTAGCTTTCCTCTCTTCGAGATCTATGACTTTGTTCGTTCTTTGCAGAGTACCTTTAAACTCTGATGAACCTTTTCAATCTTGCAATAGCTTTCACTGCTCTTGACCAATCAGAGAATTTCTTCACACGTTCCAGCAATGGGTTGACTTCTTTTGACTGCACAGTGATGACTTTGTTCGTTCTTTGCAGAGTACCTTTAAACTCTGATGAACCTTTTCAATCTTGCAATAGCTTTTACTGCTCTTGACCAATCAGAGAATTTCTTCACACGTTCCAGCAATGGGTTGACTTCTTTTGACTGCACAGTGTATATCAGTGGTCCTCAACTAGAAATGCTGTCGGTCCACTTTTTATTTATTTTTAATAAGACCAAGGTCCGGTCCCATGCACGTGGATTTTTTGTTTAGAGTAGTGTAGCTCCAAAGTAACAAAACCAGGGCACGGTTTCCAAATGACGGGTGTTTAATAGTGTCTTTGGGGTTGTCTTGGTACACCAACACCGTGAAAACTGTTGGCAAAATAAAATACTTTCAACAATATACAACAGAGAAATAATACACGAGGCTAATACAAAATGTGGGCTAACGCTAACCTCATTGCCGCCTGCCACTTCGGAGGTCTTGGGCAACAAAAAATACACTTTTGATATCTACAGGACAAAATATAACGATTACAATCGTGTCTTACATTTAATTACATACACAACCAAATAAATCACAAATACCTTGAACAGATAGCGAACAGTCCTAATTGCTGCTGCTCTTCCTATGTCTTGCGTTCGAGTGTCTGTCCGTGACAGGGCAGGAATCACCTTACCACAGCGCAAGTCTCGCGATAATAGCGATAATATCGATAACATTGAAATAACGAAACTTAATTTATGCACAAAATACATATTTCACAACGCGAATACACAATGTACATAAAACAAACAAAAAATGTCCTCTTTGCCCTTAAAGTAGAAACAAAATTATTAGTTTCCAACTATTCTGATGACACTTACACTCCCACCAAAATCACTCATCCGGACAGAGGAGGTCGGCGGTCCGGTCGTGGATCGCAGTCCGCCAGTTGAGGAAGGCTGGTGTATATCCTTTTCGCACTTGTGGGTCCGTTTCAACAACTTCTCCCGCCATTTTCTGCTAAGCCCTTTCTATGAAGTGTCCAGAGTCGATTTTGTTTGAGCGTCAGTCTCAAGTAACGTCACTACTTTGTGTATCGGTCTATCTATTTGTATCAATCTTGTCAGTGGTTTTTCCCTTGTCAAAGGAAGTCTCACTCGTTTTCAGTCTAACCTTTCCGTCTGAGCTTTCCAATGTTTCAATCACTTTTGCCAGTTTGATTTTGAACATCTCTGTATCTTTCCTCTCTTCGAGATCTGTGACTTTGTTCGTTCTTTGCAGGATGCCTTTAAACTCTTTGATGAACCTTTTCAATCTTGCAATGGCCTTTACTGCTCTTGACCAATCAGAGAATTTCTTCACACGTTCCAGCAATGGGCTTACTTCTTTTGACTGCACAGTATGTGTATATCCCTTTCGCACTTCTGGGTCTGTTTCATCAACTTCTCCCACCTTTTTCTGCTTAGCTGGAAGATCTTGTTTCCACAGAAAATTGGGTCCTTTAAACCAGTTTGACTCTTTCAACTGTACTGCGCTCAAGCCTCTTGAGGCATGATCAGCCGGATTGCTTTCTGAGCTGACGTGTTGCCAATCATCGGGACTTGCTTTATCCTTTGAATTCGATTCGCGACAAAGGTGTGGAACCTCTTGACGTCATTGCTTAGGTAGGCTACCACCACCTGTGAATCTGTCCAATAGAATTCCTTCAAATCTTCAATCTCCAGTTCTCTTTTGATCAAATCTGCGTTGCGAACTGAAGTCACTGCTGATGACAGTTCGAGCCTGGGGATAGTTGTCTGTTTTATAGGTGTGACTCTCGCTTTGCCCATTACGAGTGAACAACTGATCTTTCCTTCTTTGGTTACTGATCTGAGGTATGAACATGCTCCAAGACTTGCATCCGAGAAGTTATGTAACTCGTACTGCGTAACGTCCGTATTTTGCGAGTAGCTTCTTGGAATCTTAAGTGCTGCCAGTTTTGGTAGGTCTCTCAACCACATGTTCCATTGAGGTAAGACGTCATCTGGGAGGTCTTCATCCCAATTCACCTTGTCTTTGCACAACCTTTGGAGTATTTTCTTTCCAATCAGTATAAACGGAGCAACGAATCCCAGGGGGTCATAGACTGAAGAAAGCACTCCTCTTCTTGTCAGCGGCTTGTGCTTAACTTCAACTCTGAATTGAAATTCGTCTGCTTCAACGCACCACTGTACTCCCAGTGCACGCTCAATGTGAGCTTCTCCGAGAGCCATGTTTGGATCCTTTAGTTGTGCTTGTTCTTCTTGGGGAATTGCTGCAAGAACGTCTTTACTGTTTGATACAAACTTGTGCAAATGTAGATTTCCTGTTTTGCAGAGATCTCTAGACTCTTTCACTAGTCGAATGGCTTCGGGTATGGACTTGACGCTAGCGAGTCCATCGTCAACGTAAAATCCTCTTTGAATGAACTTGATGGTTTCTTGACTACAGTTGTTTTGGAGATTTGGACTTGTTGTTTTGAATGGTAGTGGAAGTTCAAAGTCACCATTTTCTTTTTGTCTTATGCCTTCAGTGACTTTGGACATGAAGAAAATGTCTTCTTGTGAGATTGGATTTTCGTCCATCGTGCGCTCAGAAAAATCTATTTCTAGAGCCTTTATGACATCCACTGGACTGACTTCCTTGACTTGAGTTCTGCATACAAAATGTACTTTCTGTTTTAGTTCGACAGCTTGTTGCGACAGAGGCGTTACTTCACGAACCACAACTCTGTGACTTATACCAATGCCATCATTGTGGCTTTGAGTTTGTGATGAACAACCTACTATGCTCCAGCCAAGATCCGTTAGCTGAGCGTAGGGTCGGTTACCATTTCCTGCTAGAACTTCTCTTGGTAGAAGTGCCTGTTGACAGTTATAGCCGATGAGTAGACCAACATCACAGTCAAGCATAGGTGGTAACTTATCTGCTAACCTTTCGAGATGTGGCCACTTTAAAGCTGTTTCACGTGTGGGAATGTGAGCTCTATTTACAGGTATGAACTCTCTTGTAAACACTGGTGGTAAAACCACTTTCTTGTCACTTTTGTAACCGCGGACTTGAAGATTAACCAGCTTCTCACATGGAATGACAGTTGACTTAGCAGACATGGTTGCAAGTCGCAAGCTTGTTTTGCTTCGATCTGTATCAATTTCTTGTGCCACTTCATCCAGAATGAAAGAAGTATTGCTCTGAGAGTCGAGAAGTGCATATAACAGAACTTCTTTATCTGGTTGGCTTGTAGACGACACCCAAACAGGTAAGGCTGATGATGTCAATATGCTTGTCGTTTCTTGAGACACTCTGTTTGACACAGCCATGTCTGATTTTGGATCTTCCTTAGCGTCACTTTTTTCATCTTGAGCTTTATCTTCATTCTTTGAGATAAAGGGTTTCTTTCGCTCAACAAACGTGTCATCGTGTAGGCATGTGGGATGTCTCTTTTGACATTTCTCACATGTGCTCCTTTCTTCACACTTCTTTGAATGATGTCCAGTCTTTAAACATCCGAAACACAGCTTTTCTGTTCGTGCAAACTTGATACGATCTTGAAGCGACTTCTCGGTAAACTTGAAGCATTTGTCCAGTGTGTGACTATTTTTTTTGCAGAACACACAAGTCACGTTTACAATGTTTGAGGGACTTGGGAATCCATCACCATCAGCGTGAGTAACTAATGCCTTTGCCGTAATTACTTGACTGAGTGTGCTTTTGAGTTTACTTGATTCTAAACCTTTAAGTGCCTGCATTGATGATATAGGATCACATGATAGATCTGCTTCAGTACACACAAACCCCACAAACGTATGGAAGGATGGGTATTCACCATTGGTCATTCGTCTTATTTTCATAGCTGTCCTATTCCATCTGGTGGTCAACCAATCTGGAAGTTTCAGCAAGAGTCTTTGGATTTCCATACAGTCATTGAGAACTTCGAGGTTCTTTATGTGTGGCATTGCAGCTTCACAATTCACAAGGAAGTCCGCAAATTCCCTTAGTTCATTTCCATCTTTAGAACTTATTTTAGGCCAACTATAAAGTTTGTCTCTGAAACATTTTCCAATAGTGAACAGATCTCCAAATCGTTTTTCCAGCATTTTCCAAGCTGAATCATACGCTTCATCTGTGCCTACTAGGAGGAAACCTTCTACTGCTCTTTTTGCAGCTCCACCTAAATACTTCCTGAGATAGTAAAGCTTCTCACACTTGGGAATGTTCTTTCTCGCAATCAAAGTTTCGAATGACAACCGCCAGTCTTTAAACTTCA
>NW_017805075.1:64318-68434 GCF_001891065.2 Hippocampus comes | reverse complement strand
ATTGGTTGCTTCTGCCAGAATGCCAACTACATCTGAGTATGGGTGTGGTTGTGTTTGATTAGCTAGAGGAATGAATGGCTGACTTGTAGCTTTGAGTGGATAGCTTCTGTTAACTTGAGGTGGAATGTCATATTCTTGTTTGTGTGGAATAATTCCAGCTTGAAAGGGAATGACTGATTTGAGAGAAATACTTTGATTTTCATTTGAATCTTGGATGCTTTCTAAAAAAGCTTGACTTCATCACAATTTCCAGCTTCTTCATAAATCTTCACACGAGCCTTAGCAGCGTTTAGTTTCTTCAACTCTTCCAAATGCTCGATTTTTCTGCGTTGATCTTCCATTAACTGTTCTCTCTCAAATTTCTCACGCTCTAATTTCTGTAGCGAAGCTGCTTCTTTTTCTTGTTCCATCAATACCGCCATTATTTCCTTTGATGCTGCCAACTCGGGTTCTGCTTCTACTCTTTTGTTCGTTTGAGAATCTTCACTTGAGTTACTCTAGGATTTTCTGGCTTTTGACCTTGAGCTACTAGAGCCTAGACATGACTCAACATCTGGCCAGGGTTCTTCCTCATCAAAATGATCTTCAAGTCCTCGTTCAGCTCTTTTGACAATGAACGAAGTGAGTGATGCGCAAACATCCACTTTGCGTCTTATTTCAGCTTCAGGGCTATATATTTTTCTTATTTGGAGAAAAACTGCTTGTACCTCTTCACAGGTTGCATATATTTTAGAAATAAGCTCTCTGAGTTCACTTTCTGAAGCCTCTTTTCTGAGCATGATTTTACTCATTCTTGCTTCATATCTCCACTTTTCAAATACAACTGCATATTTGTGAAGCAGTGTTTTGAGCTTATCTTCTTGAAGACATCTTCCTTTCTCAGTGTTATTCTTCTTTCACTTTCACGAACAGGTTGTACTTCTGAAGCTTCGATGGCTGTATACTTTTCATCACCTTCATTGAGTGTTACAGTACGGAACTGTTCCTTATTTTCTTCAGTCATTTTGAATGCTTAGTCAAATCTAAGTCAGTGTTCTAAATTGAACCACAAAACTTTAGGGGTTATAACTTTCACTTTCGAGACACCTAAACTTATATTTCAGTCCTTTGATGATTGTAAGGAATGTCAATTTAGCTCAAAATAAATGCACAAAAGTATTTGAATTCGAACATTACTTTAAGCTCAGAAGTAATCGAATCTTTGACTGTGCTGTAGAAACTTGTAGTGAACCTTTAAACTTTACTTTATCACCCTAATTCTACCTTTAGCACGTTCCTTTTTATCGATTTCTACTTCACTCTTTGAATAAAGTTGATACGATGGTTGTTGAGCTTGTGAGCGATGGCCTTGGTAATAGCGCCCTCTGCTGTATCACCATGGTACCGTCTCAGTCTCACTGTACTGCCGTCGTCAAATGGCTGCTTCCCACCGGCGCTGGGCTGGGTGAGTTTTCACTGTAGCTCCAAAGTAACTAAAACCAGGGCACGGTTTCCAAATGACGGGTGTTTACTTGTGTCTTTAGGGTTGCCTTTGTACACCAACACCGTGAAAACTGTTGGTAAAATAAAATACATTCAGCAATTTAGAATAGAGATACAACATACGAGGCTAATACAAAAATGTAGGCTAAAGCTAACCTCATTGCCGCCTGCCACTTCGGAGGTCTTGTGCAACAAAAAATACACTTTCAGTTTCTACATGACAAAATACAACAATTACAATCAGGTCTTTCATTTAGTTTCACAAACACAGCTAAATAAATCCAAAATACCTTCAACAGGTAGCGAACATTCCTTGCAGGTGCTGCTCTTTGTATGTCTTGCGTTCTAGTGATTTGTCGTTCGCGAACGAGCCGGCTCTTAGAGCCGGCTCTTTGAAGTGAACGACATGAGCCGGCTCCTAAGAGAGAGCCGCTTTAATGGGCGATAGCGCTTGAGTACAGAGAAAAAAACTACACGGTGGAAAGTGGAAAGGTGAGAAAATGGATAGGAAACGCAGTGAAATTTGGACTGATTTCAACTTAATTGATAGTTCAAAGGCAGCGTGTAGACTGTGCAAGGTTAAAATGTCCAATATCAAATATTAATTTTTAATTTGTTGTTTGGTAATCAAAGCTTACTTATGTTGTTTTAATGTAAATATTTAAACACATAAATATGCACAATCAGAGATTGGAACTTTTTGTTGACCTTTTTTTGAGATGGGTCTTTGTTTTTGTACTTTGTAATTTATTTTTTTGTAGCACTCCATGTTGTACGCCATGTTGAGTATGTTCAGAAGAATATAAATAAAGCCATATAAATAATAAATATTTGATATACTGTATATTTTTTACATTCGTAATTCATTTTACACATAATTTTACATTATTTTTGGTATTAAACTAATTTAAGCAACAAAAAAACTGAGGAGCCATTTGGGAGCCGAAAGAGCCGGCTCTTTTTAGTGAGCCGAGCCAAAAGAACCGGCTCTCTAAAAAGAGCCGGAATTCCCATCACTATTGCGTTCAAGTGTCTGTACGTGTCTGTACCTCAGCGCAAGTCTCGCGATAATAGCGATAAAATCAAAATAACGAAACTTAATTTTACTAAATTAATATTTCACAACGTGAATAAATAATGTACATAAAACAAATAAAAATGTCCTCTTTGCCTTAAAGTTGAAACAAAATATTATTCATTTCCAATTCAACTATTCTTATGACACTTACACCAACCTTTCTGAGAGCAAGCACTCCTTCTGGTCTACTGATTTCTGTGCCATTTGCTCAAATTACCTTTTATAATATTTGTATGTGTTAATATGATTAATGAATGATGCCCATTTTCAGACACTGATCATGTTTAATGAGGTCTTGCAATTAGGAAACGGATAAAGATATGCAACACTCTATTTAATCTCTGCCAGTGTTTGCACTTTCAAATGATCATTTTCACAACATTTCAAGAAAATTTAAAAAAAAATCAAGAAATAAAAAGTCACCCAAATCGGTTGTGTTGACCACAAAAATGTATGCCTGTGACAACCCTACTTACAGTCAGCCATCTCGTTACCTCTGCGTCCCGCGTCCTAGACGCATAATTTTCCTGCGGGACGCACAGTTCCAAATAATGTGCGTTTTTGGGACGCAAGGAAATTTCTCAATCAAAAAAAAAAAAAAAAACAACTACGGCAGGCCTGAGGATATCACGGTAACGATCGTTACCGGTAGCGTGTCGTTTCCGTCGTGTCATTTTGACAGTACCGAAAAATCGTTTAACGATAACAGTCACCGCACACGAGTTTGACTGTACCGATCAAATCTCTCCTGTGTGATCAATGCAATTTCACTGTGCCTGTATGTGTGTTTGTGGTGTGGTGTGCCTTTCTTCTAATTTACTTTCGTTTTGTTTTGTTTTCAGTGTTGGGGGAGGACGGAACAGATAACGGTATGTGCGCATGCGGGTTGCTATTTTAGTCCGCAAACTGAGGAATCGCGCAGATGAAAGTTTGAGATGGTGGCGAGAAAAACTCACAAAGGTCTACTAATTACGACATTTAAGAAATGGGAATGCCAGTCTGATTTTTCGTATGAATCATCCGAAGGGCGTATCACTAAACCTACTTGTGATGTATGCACAGAACACGAGAGCGAGATACGACGGGAGGCACAATTACGAGGCAAGTTGGTCTTTAGATCTATAGGCTAATTGCCAGGGGCGTCACTAGGTTTCAAGAACAAGGGGGGCTTAGCCCCAAGGGGAACACAGCCCCTTTAGGGGGGTCCGGGGGCATGCCCCCCCGGGAGAATTTTTTTCTACATTCTGTTAAAAATCCATCAATTCCGTGCACTTTGAGAGCAAAATGAAGAGGCTATGAAGAACTACACACATCACATTAGTATCCTCTTTACTATGATGGGGCTTCCTCCCCTGGACTTTAACTGGACTAGATAATAGAAATTATAAAGAGTTCAAAAGTTCAATCTTGGTTGTTCAAGAGAATTAGAAGGATGCCCGATAACATAACCTATATGACAGTAGGCCTATATTCCTCTCTACCAAAATGTATTAATATATGCTTAGCCCCCAGAAGACTATGTATTTTGAGATGTCTGCCGTGATATGCAATTTAAG
>NW_017805075.1:56800-64029 GCF_001891065.2 Hippocampus comes | reverse complement strand
TATCGAAATATAATTTAAAATGGCCACATTACATTGAATTTGATGCAATATATTAGCAAAAGTACAGGAAAAATAAATAATACTTTTTTTTAAATAATGCAATGAAATTATTTAGGGGGGCTAAAGACATTTTTAGGGAGGCTGAAGCCTCCCTAAAATAGGCCTAATGACGCCCATGCTAATCGCTATGAAAAATATTATGAAACAGTCTTGGTTATTCTATAATTTACTGGTTGTAGCATGGTAACTTTAGGAATAAAACATTCGTCACAAGGTGTAGCACTGCTAACGTTAACTGTTGGTAGCACTAACGATGACGTGTGGTAGATTCTTTCGTCAAATTGATAGTACAATCATACCTCGGTTTTCGACCATAATCCGTTCCAGAAGGTTGTTTGAAAACGTATTTGTTCGAAAACCGAAACCACGCTCTTTTAAAAAAAAAAAAAAAAAAAACTTTTTTGAACACGTCTGTTCACAATGGAATGCTACACGAGGAAGCGTCACTTCCTCGTCTACCCAAGGAAGCGTCACTTCCTCGTGTAAGGAAGGAGAGAGTAGTCAAGTGACGCATTTAAGTGCGCTCTGTTTGTTCGAGAACCGAAATTCGTTCGTCAGCCAAGGCATAAAAAACTTGAAATTTTTGGTCGAAAACCGAAGTGGTCGAGAACAGAGACGTTCGAAAACCGAGGTTTGACTGTAGATGACACATGCATCGTCTTGGGAAGAGGATGTCAAGCCACATCAATACTTACCCGTATCAATGATTACCAGTAAATAAATCTTTGCAGTGTGAGATTTGAAAAAATACTCTGATTTTGTGGTATGCTGTATTCATGATGCCAGATGAGTACACCATTGTATTTATTTTTTTGAATAAACTTGGAGTACACAGCTGCTGATGTAATGTTCATTGTTAATGCATAGTTTTCAAACATTTACCCTTGAAACATTATACTTTTGAGTTTCAGAATTCTTGATTATCAATATCAGTCAAAATAGAAAAATGGGTTCCCATGATGAACGTTTACGGAACCCAAAATTACCTACCGTGGTTTCCCATTGGGTAATCTGACGGAACCGAAAAACGGTGACCGTGAATTTCCGAAATCCTCAGGCCTGCTACTGAATTATTTAAATTTTTGCAGCATTTGTTTATAATTGTATGTATATGTTGTTGTTTGTATTATTATCATATGCAATTGAAGAAGGAGACCATTTCAGATTTCGAAATTTGGGACTCTCTAAATGCATAATGGGACTCATACTTTTCTGATCAGCGAGTCCCTGGGACTCGCTGGGGGTAAGCTGTAAAATCAAAAACCGTGAATGTTTTATTATAACGTATTCCACAAATACAATACAGTAATACATCGCTTAGAATGAAGAAAAGCGTAGGCGTACGTTTATATGCTTTTTAAATGAAAATATGTGAAGGTACATTTTATATGTACCTGAAAACGTTAAGTGTTGCTTGGTTGTGTTTTAGTGGTTCATTAATGTTTCTCACTTTCATCTTATTATTTGCTATGAGAACATAGAGTAATCAAATAACACATGGTAGGACCAGTTCATTTTCATGGTCCATATTTTAATCTATTCCTAAATATACCTGGTTTGTGTGTGGATGAGTGTCATGTCAAGAGGGATGATCACTAAACAGACAACATAAACTCTCAATTAGACCAACATCATAAACAGGAAGCATAATGAATCCTGCACCACTGGTGTCTGCAGGGTTGAAAGTGTGTGTAACTCAAGAAAGCATTGTTCATCAAACAGTATAGTTTGTGCATAGGGCAGTGAGCCTTCGACTTTGCCATTTTAGGCAATGTTATTACTCAGAAACAATATTAATAAGCATGCTGTATCACATTCATGATTCATATCTCCAAAATTGATTCACTTTGATTTTCGATTTAGTTAAGGAAGGATTTCACGTGGCACCATTTTTACTTTCATGTGGATGAAATTTTCAGAAGTTACATTAAAAATAGAACGCAGTGCAGTTACATTCATCACGTGTGCTTTATTGAACATGACATGATCAAAACAAATAATTTCAATCAATTCCAACACAGGGCAGTCTGTGTAAATAACGTGTTGAACACTGTCATGAAATTCACCTTCTTGTGACTGTTTCACAAAGCATAAGTTCATTGCTGTTTTCACATTTTTTAAAACCCCCAAAACGTCCATACGTCTTCCTTCTAGCTTGTTGGCGCTGGTTTGAGTGCTTCTGCGATGGTATTTCTTTTAAGAATTGATATTGGACTATAAAAAAGCAAACAGATGAAATTCGATTCATCAATGTTTTTCAATCCAGCCCTACGGGAATTAAATGTTTGAATTTTTCACATTTCAGAGGGGTCAACTGTATGCATCAGCTTGCATAAAGGTTCGAGCCCTATTCTGACATTAGACTTTGGTTGTTGGAAGAAAATGATAGAAGTCTTTACACTCACGTCAGAATTAACGGCTCTTGTGTGAATATAAAAAGTCTAAAATATACAGTCACAGCTTTCGGATAAAACACAGTATGCTTCGAATCCCTTTGTTTTGAAGTTCGATCTGAATACATCAGTATTTTCCCTCAGTGCAGAAGATATTTGATGGCTTTGACATTTGTAAAAGACCAGCTTTGAGTGCCATGCGTGCACCAAAAAAATCGACACATTAGCAGCTACATCAGAATGTGGCAACCTACAATAGCATTTTACTGTGGAAGTAAATGTGGGGAAAAGCATCTTGCTATTGCGAGAAAACACTCATGATCTCTTCAGAGCGGGTTAGTTGGCTTTTTTATTTGATAACGCATTAAAGTAAAGTAGCATGTGTTTAAATAACCTCTGACATTTGAATGCAACTTGATAGAAATACATTGTGCGTTGACATGTAACATTGAAGGTTAGCGTGTGAACTTAAAGGGAGGCCAGGCTGTATGTCCTGCGATTCAAATCATTTTACAGCTGCGTAACATTGACATCACGTGGGCTATGATTAGGAGAGCACATCAAAGGTGAGTATAGTGGGAATTATGATCAACATCTACAAGAGTAAACTTAGGATAACCTTTTCCGTGGGTGGCATTGACATGATTAGTTCAAACGCTACCACAGATGTGTCCAATACGGCACACTTATCTTAAAATGCTGAGTGAAATCAAGTGAGAACATCTTCTACCGTCAGTAAATGTTGGGACAGTCGGCGAAGTTCCTGTCAAAGTATTCGCCCATGTAGAGCCAATCCTCCACACCAGTGTGAGGGTTGACTCCCAGCTGGAACCACCTGAAGGGGCGTGAGCAAAATGTTTGAGAATTATTTTCGTGTCAGTGTGTCAGCCTCGCCTAGCTTCATCAACTCCTTAGCTATTTGGCATTTTTCAAAAACAGTAAAATTAAACTTCATGTTTTTAATCAGGTTGTTCTGCGTAGAAAACCTCAGCCCAAGCCATCCTGTGCTACCGAAGCGCGACATTATTTGGCTGTGTCCAATTTAATGGGCTCCGGAGGCTGCATTTTCATCCACGTGACTTGAGTTCCAGCACACCTCGACCGCACCTGGTTTCCAAATTCTAGAAAGACAATTAGCAGGCTGGTTCCTTCACCGCTTTCAAAGGCGCCTTCTCATGTAGCCTCCGTGGACCGCATAAACCGTGGCAAATTTGGACAGGCTTCATATGAATTTGGAAAACACGTGCAGTAGAGTCACGCCGAACTGATGTCATGCTGCCGAAAATGCGGCCTTTGGAGGACTCAGCCTGTGAATTTGGACACAGCCTATTATCAGGCCTGGCCAACCCACGGCTCAAAAGCCGAATGAGGCTCTTAAAGCCTTTTTCACGCTGAACTTAGCAGTCATCAAACCCATTCATTGTATATGTGGCCATAGAGTTGGAGGGAACCACTGAATGTAGCGTTAGTGGGCACCGTCGTGTGGCTGGAGGACATATGGTGACGACGACTGCAAGGCACCTCCACTTAAAATATATTCCATCAGAGAACGACGTCAGAAAGAGTTTCGAATATGAGATGGACTGGCAGAACGATTTCCTGCTATTTTGTCAAATTTATATACAGGTAAAGACCTGAGGACAATGGAGGCACCCTTGATAAATACAGTGCAAAATCTGGGAAGCATCTCCTGATCGACTCGGTGATCAATTATCAGTTTGTACAAACTTACTACTGATCGGCCCCAAAAATCCAAATGGCGTAAAGCCAAATATTATTATTATTATTACTCCAATACAATATACAATGCACCTTTATTCATATAGTGCATATTATAACAGCTACAGCTGTAACAAAGCACTTTACAAATAACATAACAATACTGTACAACAACAAAAACTGTAAAGAGTAAATAAAAACCCAAATGAATGATACGAACACATATACAGTAGACATGAAAAAACAATAGAAGAGTGTCAGTCTCATGTTGGGCGAAAGCCAAAGAATAAAAATTTGTCTTGAAACTAATTTTAAAAATGGACATGGAGGAGGCTTTCCTAAAGTTTAATGAAAGGTCATTCCAGAGGGAAGGACCGGCAACAACAAAAGCTTGATCCCCTCTGAGTCTATGCTTGGTCCTCGGTACCTCCACAGTAGCGTCTGGTCCACAGACCTCGGGCACCGGTCACGTGCGTAGGAGTCGAGGAGCTCAGATAAGTAAGCCAAGGCCATTAAAAGGTTTGACAACAATACAAGTATCTGAAAATGAACTCTAAGATGTGCTGGGAGCCAGTTAAGGGAAGACCGAATTGGGGTTATGTGCTCATCCTCATGAGCTCCAGTTAGGAGGCGAGCAGCAGCATTTTGAACCAACAGATGATGCTTGGGGGAAAACTGGCTGACTCCAAAATAAAGTGCATGACAGTCATCCAGCCTAGATTTAACGAAGGCATGAATTGGATCGAAGTGCTGCTGAGAAAGGAAGGGCTTTACCATAGCCAGCTGCCTGAGATGAAAGAAGCTGGTTTCAACAACAGCACCACTTTTCTGGTCCAATTTAAAATCACTGTCCAATTTAAAACCCAAGTTAGAGACTGCTGGCTTAAGATGAGATAGTACGAGGCCCCGGTCAACAGCATGGGATGCACAAGTGCCACTGGAACCAAACACCACAATACTGTTATCTCTTCATTGAAATTAAGAAATTCAGGGACATCCATCCACGCAACACAGTGCACACAGTTTGATACCTGGTTGACCACTTCTTCTCATCCTTGGATCGCTTTCGACGTGCGGCCCTCTGTTTCTCCTCAAGACGCTCTTTCTCTGCACTTGCCGTGTCTGTGTAAGTACACAAAGTCAGGACTACAGAAGAAAAGCCACAGCTGGCCAGATGTTGCAGACGGATGCTACCTAAGTCTCCACTCTCCATTGCTCGGATATCGGGCCTCTGCCGGCAGTCAGTTGGCGCCAGTAGTCGCTCCATGCCAGGCTCCAGCTCATTTAAGGTCACGGCAAAGCTGGTAAAGTTGTACATCTGAACGAGATGACAAGGATTAGCATGAGCCACGAGAACTACATGGCGTGGGCATGTGCGTAACACCAACCTGTGCCGAGTGATGAGGCCGTGGTGATATCCTCCAGAGTAAGGCACTTCCTGGTATCACAGTCACAGTGTCTTGAACTGTATTCTCACCATCACAACTATGTTCCTGCGCGCGTGCGCGCGCACACACGCACGCACACACACACACACACACACACACACACACGCGCGCACACAGGCACACAGGCACACAGGCACACGCGCACACACACACACACACACACACACACACACACACACACACACGAATCACTAACACTATCATATATGGAAGGACAGAACTTGATGCAAACAGCAGCGGCACACACCTACACTTGGCACAAATTATACAGATCTCTCAAGCAACAATGCATATCATTGCAAAGCATTATGGATCAGTGCTGGCAATGAGCTACTCATTCACTACACTTTGGACACAATGGATACAGCAGCACACTAAAGATACCAAATACAATGTTTTCCCTTACCTGCTACTCATGCCACTGCATGTTATTGTAAAAGAAAAGAAAAAACAATCCACAAAATCCATAATAGAAGACTAAAAACACGTCAAAGAAGAAACAATCTTTGCAATGTTATTTTTGGGCAGCAAAGCAAAAGCCTTTGTCTTCCCAAGTCCGGCGCTGCGGTCCACCACACATTGAGTGAAACGGCCAGACCGGATGGGCCTAGACAAATCAAACAACTTATAGCTTGAGACTCCTATCACGCGCCTGACAATTGATTCTGTCATGTACCAAATAAAAGGGAAATTGAGACGTACTGACTCGGGGACTTGGTTTTGATACACTGCTAAATTTACACTACACTTTCCTAAATTTAAAAGTAAGCAATTTTCAATTCTCCCTGATCCGATGGCTTGTACATCCATTCATCCATCCATTTTCCGAACCGCTTTATCCTCACAAGGGTCGCGGGGTGTTGCTGGAGCCTATCCTAGCCGTCTTCGGGCTATAGGTGGGGGACACCCTGAACCAGTTGCCAGCCAATCGCAAGGCACACAGAGACGAACAACCATCCACGCTCACACTCACACCGAGGGACAGTTTAGAGCAGGGGTGGGCAATTATTTTCCTGGGGGGGCCAAATGAGGAGCAGAAAATATTGTGGAGGGCCGGGCCAAAAGTTAGGAATCTACTGGTACTCCCAATTTCAGTTTTATTTCTACGTTGAAATAAGTTTATGACATTGTTAACAGAAGCTGATAAGAGTATGTATTATTGCTAGATAATGAAAGTGCAGTTATTTTACAGAAAAAGCATTAATGCATTACCATACTTTTTTTTATTTTTATTTTTTTATTTATTTATTTATTTTTTTATGAGAACAGTGAAACATCTGTGGTATATGTCCTGGATGAACGTCCAAGTATGTTAACAACATACATGTGTGACAACACAAGCAACAAAGCGCAACAATATATTACCCCAAAACTGTTTATAACACAAAAACAGGGATACAGGTGACAGGTATATGAACTAAATATCGTGTTAAAAAAGTAGGACTATTTGCTACGAAATGAGACTAGTAACAAACCTGGTAGCTTTTCTTTCCACTCACTCACTCACTGTCTCGAAGTTGACCTCCGCTCGATCACCACACAAGACAGCTGATGTCGAGCAACGAACTTTTGAAGCCAGCCACGGGATGCTTCGAAGTCCTCGATGCCC
>NW_017805075.1:43860-55217 GCF_001891065.2 Hippocampus comes | reverse complement strand
CTTCGTCTGTGTCGCTGGCCCCCTCGTCACTGTCGGATTCCGTGCGTCTGGTAGCGAGCGTAGCGAGGCCACTCCCCTGCAGCGAGCATTTGCTCTGGAGCAAATTTACGCCAGTTGCGTTCACACGCGCACATTTGCTTCGGTGCTGCTTCGCAAACGAGCATTTGCTTCGGAGGAAATTTTTAAACCACCTCCCTGAGGTGGATCAAATTTAATGCGCACTAGGCTGTTGAGCGGCGCTACGTCGAAGTAAATTTGCACGTGTGAACGCTCCACTGGCGTAGAGTCGGTGCAGCGTCGGAGTAAATCTTGTCGTGTGAACGGGGCTTTATTCCGTCGTATCGAGCGGAGTTACTTGAGTTAGCGCTACTGCGGGCTTCCGTATCGTCTCCCTCTCCCTCCCTGTGCTCTGCAACTTCAAGTAATTCTGCCACCTGGCGTTGAAATGCCTGTCATTACAAGTCCAAATGAAATGAATGCAATCATTTACATCGAACCTTAATTGTGTACTGTACCAACCTTCGGCGGGCCGGATTAAAAAGACCAACGGGCCGGATCCGGCCCTCGGGCCGTAATTTGCCCAGGTCTGGTTTAGAGTAATGGTTCTTAACCTGGGTTCGATTGAACCCTAGGGCAGGGGTAGCCAACCCGCGGCTCATGAGCCGCATGCGGCTCTTTGGCTGGTTCAATGCGGCTCGCGGGCTTTCTCATGACAAGCATCGAAAACGCCTCGGATTCACAGAACTAACTACGTCAGCCTATCATCGAGCCCGTTTTGATTGACAATCAGGGCAACCAATCAGATGACAACTGAATCACTGCTCGAGCGCAAACAACGGTGCTCAGCGCTAAGCGCTAAGCTAGTCAGCTTTAAAGGTCGGGGTGACCAATGTGTCAATCGTGATCGACCCGGACCGAGCGGACTGGTCCCAAGTCGAGCGTGAGCGTTGGGAGGAGGAAATGAGGGGAGGTGGACTTTCTATTAATGAAGTTCCGGCTGTCGCTCATCTCAGTGTGCGTGCCTGCATGTGTGCGTGCGTGTACGTGTGCGTGCCATCACTGGCTCCAGATGATCACATTACATTGCTCGTCCAATCAGTGCTGCGGGACATTTAGTTTGCTCAGTAGGCAACGTGTGACTGTTGTGATTTCTATGTCTAGAATTTGTAAAAAGTCATTGTTTTTCACGAATGAAGGGTTCGGTGAACGTCCATATGAACTGCTTGGGTTCGGTACCTCTAAGAAGGTTCAGAACCACTGATTTACAGTGTTCAATCAGCCTGCCATGCATGTTTTTGGAATGTGGGAGGAAACCGGAGTACCCGCAGAAAACCCACGCAGGCATGGGGAGAACATGAAAACTCCACACAGGGAGGCTAGAGCTGGAATCGAACCCAGTAACTCTGCACTGTGAGGTTGATGTGCTAACCACTGGATTACCGGGCCACCATTGCTTGTACAACAAAGGTGAAAGAAAGTTTTCATGAAAAGTTCAGTCATTCAGGAGGTCACATTTTGTTCCAGAGAGCTTGTGTCACATGCTTAAACTCAAGATGCTGATTGGAAAAAAGAGGAGATCTGAGTACTGCAATTGATTGCTCATTCTCAAGTGCATGAATATTTGTCACATTAACTGAATTTGCGCATTAAAAATTGGAATTTTTACTCGTAAAACTAAATCCTTCATTTGGTGTAAAAAACGGGGAAGCCTTCAACACTAGGAACAACATCCTCACTGTCAAAACATGGTGCTGGGAATGCTTTGGAAGTATTTTTTCAGCCATGGACCAGGTAACCCAGTCACAGTAAATGGCACCATGAAAACAAGCAGTCCATCAAGATTCAACAACATTGGGTAGTCTGCAGAGAAACTTGGTCAGCAGACAAAACAAACACTTTGCAGTGGCCCAGCCCAGGTACTGATTCTAATTCGAGCACAAATTTGTGGAGTGAACTCAATATCAGGGTGATGGCAAGGAGATCCTTCAACCTGAAAGAGGCGAGGCTCATCACTAAAGACAAATGGGCAAAAATACCAGTGACTACATGCAAAAAGCGGATAAGTAATTATAGGAAGCAGTTTATTGCTGTAATAGCTTTTCTATCGATTACTGAGAAGAGTGATAATAACGCTGGTCAACAGCTAATTTTGATCAGAGATGGTTTGGTGTGTCCCTAATGTATTTTAGACATTGATTTCAAAAATGTTTTTCCTATTTTTTCCAAGCACATCAGGTTTTTTTTTTTTGTGACCTTGTGTATAAATGTTTGTGCAATATGGATAAATAATAATTGCCATCCATGGCTTACAACTGCTGCAACAAAGAGGCACTCTAAAGGAGACACACCAGCCTGAAGTCCGTTTCCAAACACTGGTTATCTCGTCAGACTCCCTATCGCCCTCACTCTTCCGCCCACCCCCCATGACCTGCGCATACATTCGCCCAACGAGGCACTCTAAAGCAGCCACAATAGTGGACTATTCGATGGAAAGTTGCATTTTCATATTATCTACATAGATAGCTAGCCAAATGCAAACTGCTGTTGTGAATTGCAAATTCCTATACAGAGGTGTAAGCATATTGGTTTGAACCAGGAAACATCATTTGGGTGAGAAATGTTACAAGAATTAGCATTTTAGGTGACTGTGACATCTGTGTTGCGACACCGAATAAAAACTTGTAGCCGACGGTCACCCACTCATAAGAACTTGTTGCGCAACCCTGTACGCTGCAGTCACTCTGTGCGGTGGGGCCATAGGTGTTTTTAGCTCCATATAGCCAATGCGGTTCCAAATACACTCACCTCCTTCAGCTTCTTTGAGTCTGCTCCTGCCTTCTTAGACTTCTTATGTGCTTCATAAACCTTGGGCTCCACACTGTACATGCACTCAGTCCATTTGCCATAAATCATGCGGCATTTCTTCTTCCTGGTTCAGTAGCACAGATGCAAACCGGATGTAGTTCAAGATTTCTGGCACACTGAACATGAACAAATTGGACTGCTCTTACCCGCTGTCTTGTATGTGACCCTCCACTTTGTGCAGCTCTTTCCCAAACATTCCACCCGGTTTGAAGTTCAACACACACTTCTCTCCTGTGCTAAATTATCACCATCAGCACAATGTCAGTACTGTAGTACATCGCTGAAAATGCTTCCACGCTTACAAGAAAATATCTGTCAAGGTACCTGTGGTTAACAATCTCTACTGTTCCGTACTGCTCGATCCAAATCTTTCCTATAATGACGTTATGCACGCAGCACATTGGGTTGGACCATGTGTATGCTTCTTTATGTCTGAAAGAAATTCACAACATCTTCAAGAATGCTTTGCTAGTTTGATTAACCAGGGGTCACCGATTTTGAGAGCCCCCTATCCTGCATACCTTATGTTTCCATCCTCCAACATGCCTGCTTCAAATGATCAGGATCGTTATCAGGCTTGTGCAGAGCTTGCTGATGGTTTGATCATTTGAATCAGGTGTGTTGGAGGAGGGAAACATCTAAAACATGCAGCATAGGGGCCCTCGAGGACCAGAGTTGGCGACCCCTGGATTAACCAGTCTGAGACAAAAAGGTAGAAGTTTTGCCTTCAGCCAATGACATATATTAATAATTTCTTCACCTTGTCAAGGTAATTTATTAGCTTTTTTAAAGTCCCTAATTAGCTACAGAACATGACTTCAGGATGGCGTTGTATTGATGTTGGTGGCAATAGTTTGTGATGGTAATATACTGGACTCAACTCCTTTCAGGAAGATGAGTCAAGAAATGCAACCATGTGCTACCGGGAACCACTTCAAAATAAAAGTGTACCAAGGCACAGATGTTCATGTATTATTTGGTAAGGTTTATTTTGATGTTAGCCTTCTCGATTCAATGGCAGCATGTTATCATCATGAATACCATGAAGAAGTGTTGCTGCGTCTGGCTTGATTTGTTAACTGAGTCAGAAAGGTTTTTTTTTTCTTTTTCTTAAATGTCGAGGTACTTAATTTACCTGAGGACTCATTTCAAACCTAGTAAACACTAATGTGAGAATGATTCAAAAAGGGTTTTTGACATTTTCCTGGATAAATAATCCCCAAACATGGTGCCCCCAGACTCTAGAGGTGTGGGAAAACAATGCTGGAATTACAGTCAAGCAACCCACAAATTACAGTGCAATATGATACGTAGTACTGTATAAAAATGTCCATTGTGCCAAATAACCCTATAATTTTAATGTCATTATTTTGATGTGTGGGTGTAACACTGACAACTCCTACGCTGTCCAAGTCCCACTAACTCGAGCTCCAAAGCCACCCTGTCACCGGGTCATCAGCCCGGGTCGCTATATCAACAGCTTTGAAGTTTCAGAGGTTCTACTTAACATGAACTCACGCAGCACAAGCTGGAGTACTTAACATTGGGTTAGCACTCTCGGCATGACTAATGGATTTACACTCAATGCAACCGTTACACGACTGCAAATATTAGCTTCCCCTTGGTTTGAGTGGTCACGCCTGGAGAAAAACAAAGTGATTACATTGACATGTCGCTGCTCAATGCACATTGCCACAGGTGCAAAAAAAAATAATTGAAATGTCAAGGGGAAACACAAGCAAGTTTGACAAACATATACAGCTTAGGATGGCCCATAGAAAATGTGCATCTCACCTCACAGAACTGTTTTTCTTAGGTAACAGAGGATCATTAAGAATACTGTTAAAGCACAATAAGCAGTATCATTGAGAGCAGTAATATCGTTCCAACCGAATATCAACAAGTTCTCACTTCAATAACTCCAGCGTCATGGTGCCTCTAGGTTGGGCCTCCACACTTTTGCCCCAGAATGTGAGTTTGGGGTAGACGGATCCATGGAATGCAAATTCTTGCTTCAATGACTCTGCATGGAAGGCACTGACAGGAGGGTGATGGCTCACCTGCTCTGAGATCAATCTGTAGCCATCTTCCTCTCTTCAACAAAGAAAAAAAAATATTTAAGAGACCAGATGAATCTGACTTTTTGGGAGGTGGAAGCACAAGCCTTCTCAAGCATTCTTTTGTACCTTGTGAGTTCAAACGTCTCCCCCAATAACGGATTAAATGGCTTTCCAGTCCGTTCCCATTGAGATGCTACAGCTGAAACCGCAAAGGCAGCAACAACCTGTTGTTATGGGAGGGGAGGGGGGGTTAATGTTCAGTTTACTTCAAGATGCTGTCTGGACTTGCTCCGAAAATCCCAATTTGCCAATTGTGCCGACATCAGTGAACAATTTCCAATTGAAACATTACTTCATCTGACATATTTTCGGGGTAGGGGTGGGTATTAAAATTGACCCTAAATAGTAAATAGAAAAGACTTAAGAGGCACTTATCTACAACAGACAATTCCCAAAGCATTTTACAAAGCCAGACATTAAATTATTTGAAAACGTATTAATACAATCAGCAGCCGCATTGCTGACGCATTGTTTTAACGACATAATAATTATTCAAAAGGCTTAAGTAAAACCTGATGTTGTATTGTGGCCTATCGGTTGTCGGTTATTGCACACTTGGTGTTGTAAAGTGATGGTAAATATTCCTCGTGGCAAACATCCTGAATGCTGGATGGGTAAACTTTCATGCTATGTGGTAGGGACATATGGAGACAAAAGATATTAGCGAGAGTACGCCTTGGCTGGATGATGATGCTCATACTGTATAGTTGCCATCTGGGGTATGTTACCTCCAAGTTAATTTTAACTCAATTAACTCAATTAATTCTTTCGCGATTTTATGTATGTACTTATGTGTGTACGTATGTGTGTGTGTGTGTGTGTGTGTCTGTGTGTGTGTGTGTGTGTGTGTGTTTACAGCAGGAAATTATTGGTTATTGATATTTCGAGTGTTAACACCACCATGCTAAGTCCTTAGCAATTTTTTTTTTTTTTGAGGGGGGCGGGGGGTAATTTAATAGTTATTGCTCTCCAGGGACTTGCTTATCAGTGTATCATAGTAGCAGAGTAGCTAATGTGGGCAATTTGAATAATTGATGGGAGTGGGATTAAGTTTTCTTCTTCCTACTCCCTTACAGGCAAAATTGACTTTTGTTACCAATTTGCTCTTTTGTTTTTTGTTTGTTGAAAAGATTACACTGAGTGGGTTGCTGTTGCTCTGACCGGAAACAAAAAAATAAAAGCGAAATGATATGGAAAAAGATTTAAATGAAAATGAATTTAATAGCTGCATTTATAAACAATGCACATACATTTTTTATGCTTTTACATTACAACATTCATTCATTCATTCATCTTCCGAACCGCTTGATCCTCACTAGGGTCGCGGGGGGTGCTGGAGCCGATCCCAGCTGTCTTCGGGCAGTAGGCGGGGGACACCCTGAATCGGTTGCCAGCCAATCGCAGGGCACACAGAGACGAACAACCATCCACGCCCACATCCACACCTAGGGACAACTTAGAGTGTTCAATCAGCCTACCATGCATGTCTTTGGAATGTGGGAGGAAACCGGAGCACCTGGAGAAAACCCACGCAGGCCCGGGGAGAACATGCAAACTCCACACAGGGAGGCCGGAGCTGGAATTGAACCCGGTACCTCTGCACTGTGAAGTCGCCGTGCTAACCACTGGACTACCGGGCCGCCCTACATTACAACATTAACAATTAAATACATCAGGTGAAAAAGATTGTCTTCAGTTTATATTCCTTTTTTTTTTAAAGTACAGTAGAACCTCATGAATGACGGCTCATAGCTCGTAAAACTAAGTCACTCGTATCTGAAGACACCACTGTATTAACTTTTTTTTCCGAACACTGTTGACAAACTGACAGTCACTAGAGTCATTACTTCATACCTGCATGCGTTCTATGGAGTCAGACAAAGCGCATGCTCTGTGGATAAGGTGAGTATGTTCCATGTACTCCGAGAGTCTCTGGAGGAAGCTGAGTGGCTCATTAAACACAATCGGCATGGCTATTTTGGACAGCTCCTATAGCAACACAACATAAAACAACATTGACAGTGTTTAGAAATACTGCCCCTTTTATTCGGTGTACAATGTAAAGTACTGAAAGAAAAAGAGCAGTTCGATCCTGTGTAATGTTACTCGCGTTCCTATTTTGGTCCTTCTGATGATCCAAAAATGTGATAGCCAACCCAAATATAGCTAACTGAACAGAGAAGAAGACCAAGAGTTTATTTTCAACAACACAATCAAGAGGAAACAAATCAGGAACAGGTGCAAGTAACTGTTGTCATTGCGGGACAAATACAGTATGTATGAGCGATGCAGTTGGGCATGCTGGGTGAAAAGCCAGCATTTCGCAAAATGAATGAATTGCGTGTCAAAGCATGATGGGTGACTATAAGCATATGTATTTCATTCTATTCGAGGTATACATCTTGTTGAAAATTCAAGTTATGACTGCTTTTGATCGTTTCGTTTTTTTGTGTCGACATCTATTACTCACCATGCCAATACATTTCCTCAAGATGCTTGTCACACTGAAATTGCCTCTGGTGACCATTTTAGCAGGCAGGGTTTCCCTGGTTAAAAATAAATAAATAAATAAAATTAAAAAAAATAATGTGATGTTTTGTTTTGATTGGAAATCCCAACAAACTGAAATATTTCTACTATACGCAAACATCAGTTGGCCAACACATCTGCTTAGTCATCAGTTACACATTAGGAATGGAAGGAAGTGGTTCAATTGTTTGGGTATAGTGGCCAGCACCATGGCTGAGTTGTTAGCACCTCACACTTCTGATGTTCAGGGTTTCAATCACTCCAACATTTCAAAAAAAATGCATGTGAGGTTCACTGAAGATTCAAAATAAGAGGTTTCAATCTTATTTTTGTCATGGGCCACATAAACCATAGAAATGTATGATCACCTCACCATATTACATATACAAAACAAACTGACTGATGCATTGGTAGCACTGGTGCAACCAGCTTTTTCACTTGTTGGTACCAACTCAGACTGGTCGCACCTATTTGGGGCAGTAGAGCGTGACCATATTTGCTGATGTAAAGTTGTCTCAATCGGCATACCGTTCTTTTGTATGATGTAAAGATTGACAGTGTCGAAAATATATTTGCAAAATATTTTACTGTAACAACAACTGACAGCTAAACAACTTCAAATTCCTTTTCTTTGTATTAGCTCAACAAAACATAAAAAGGCAACTTTTTTTTCAATAACTTTTATAGATATGAAATACACACCCAGACCCACTTTCACACACTACTGATATTTTTATCCATATTGAAGTCTTAAAGGCCACAAAATATGAGTTTATTATTTAGATATTGGGAATATAAAATCTCATTGAACATTTGACATCCCAACCACTAGACTTAAGAATGAAAGCCTATTGGTTTGATTTGGTATTGTGACAAATGATTGTAATTAATTGTGACTTAAGCATTGTGTTTCCCAAGATGGTGCGCTAACTGGCAGCAGTCTTCAAGAGCTCTTCTTTTTGTTGATGTTTTTTTTTTTCCATTTGTTTACGTCATATGGTGTCTGTTGTCCTACATATGGACCCATTGTGGACCGTTCTCAGCGTTTTGGGTGTAACATTCGTCGAAGGAGAGGGTTCTATGGTTGATAGTTGCGCCTTCTCCACAGCATGCATGTTCCAACACTGATTTTTGATGGCAGGAATATCTGCGTTATTTGGCTGTCGTCCCTTGACAGCCGTGAGGCTTGTGTTTTTTGCACCTGTGGTGGGCAATATTTTTTATAGCCTCGTTTTATTCAGCAGACATGTCAACACTGTTGGACACTCTACGTTGGTGCGGCCGGTTGTTGTTGCTGATATGTTTCGGAGCTGATATGTTTTGGGTCGAAGTAGAGCTGAGAGGGAGAAGGAAAAAAAATTCTTTGCGTAGCTGTGATCGGGGATTCTCCGTTTTGCCCGACACCATGTAAAGGTAGTTCCCGAAGTCGGGCTACTGAGGCTGGATGGATGGCTGGTGGGGCTGAGGATGAGCAGAGGAGTGTCGGTGCGGAGTGTAGATTTGTATTTGGAAGTGAACAGCGTCGATGCTTGAAACTGAAGTGGATCTAAACGGGACAGGAGAACTCAACCGATCTCTGTATTCGTCAACGGATGCAACAGCTTCTTCTTTACTTTCAAATTTAGCTTGTCGTAGACATATGTGGCATCATGCACACTGTGATCATGACACCTCTGCCCCACTTGTAAATGGAGACTCATTTTCTCATCTTTCATCTGTCACCACTTCTACCAACAAGGCGTTTGTAGGAATAGTTGTTATGATTGTATTACAGTCAATATTTTATGTTGTGTTCTGTGGGATTATTGTTACTTGCTGGTAAATTTTCAAGAGAATCCTTTGTTACAGCTGCAGCTATTGTGCGTTACCTAAAGATGTATTGTTATTAAGTAAAATAGCAAAGTAATCTCACCCCATCAGTCTTCTTGATGTATACCAGCTTTTATTGATTGATAGAAAGCCCAAATTATTCAGAGATTTGTAACTATTATCGTTTACCGCATCGAGGAACTTTTTTTTTCTGTTTGAGTGCACCTCGCGTCGAGCCTAACGCAAGAGGTGTAAATGTTTAAGCAAGCAAATGCTTAATAAAAGTTAGTAGTTTGAGACCCAACCATCGATATACAGTACATAGTGTTTTTCAACAAAATTACCAACAGCATTTACAATTCCACATGCACCGGTGAAGATAGACAAGTGCGATATCTCCGTTGCCAAAATGCGATACAGGTTGTAGAAGCCTCAGTGAATAGGAGGGAGCTGAATTGGATGCCGTCCTTTTTGAAGCAAACAGGACTAGATAAAGTTAGATGGCAGTTAATTTGGAAAAGTAAACATCCAGAGTTGGATATTTATTTAATTGATAAAGGGAGGATTTAACCTGACGTGTGTTCCACCTTCTGTGTGCAGTGTGGCAGTGTGTGCCATGCACTTTCAAGGCCTGTGGGGTTTTTTTTTTGGTCCCATCATGCTTACAATAACAAAGATAAGCATTACAGGGAAAAAAGTTGACTGTTTCACAATACTTTCGTATTTGATTCACACTACAAAACAGAACATTTTGCAAAAATCGGCAGATTTTTTTGCCATTTAAAAAAAAAAAAAAAAGCTGTGTTGAAGATGGATAGATGGATGCTTGAGTAATTTGAGTACCTCAGTTCAAAAAAAATGCTCAAGGCATCTTTTCTGCTACAGGAACCTGTTTATTTATTTATATATTTATTTAGTGTAGATTGTCAGGAAAAAGTCAAGCCAACTCCAGGAACAAGTGCCCATGCTATGCATGACCATAACACGCGGCCAATGTGGTGAGAGCCAACTTCAAAATAAACCTTACCAAATAACATATGGACATGAATTCCTCCTTCCTTTTATTTTGAAGTTCTTCCCGGCAGCGCATCGCAGCGTGATGGCTGAGGCTGTCTCTTCACTCACATTCCAGACTTTAGTTGAGGCCATTTTATATTGCCATTAAAACAATAGCCACTGACATTAACAAGATGACGCCGTCCCAAAAATAAGTTCAATCGCTACTTAAGGACGCCCAAAAGAACTCTAATTCGGCCCATATTGTATTGTATGACGCATGTTGGCAGCGTGTAACAACAGACAGCCGCGAAGCAAGTGCCCCAAATACGCTGACGAGAGTCGGTGCATTGCTTTTCAAAGGCGGTTTTAATAGGTGACAATGACTTTGCCTCAGTTGTGGTTCATATTGGTCACTTTTTAAATAAACCAGGTTTGGTCAAATGTGCAGTTTTAGACGACAAAATCTCTTCTGTAGTTGTGACGTCACTCAATCTATAGACCAAAACATGAAAAGAATTGTCTAAAATCTTACCGTGTCTAGGGAGGACAATAGTGTGCTGCTAAGGACAGTTTGAATTCAAGTAAAAAAATGTTGTTTGTCCAAAAATGAAAAATAGTTGGCTGTGGGTTTTTTTTTTTTGTCTTCTGTATCTTTCCCCAAGCAAAAATATTTTATTTTTAGCAGAGTTTCATTTCAATCATTTGATAGAATTTTCGATATACTAAAATCAGTGGCAGACCCTGAGGGCCAGCAAGGCCTTCTCTGCTGGCCTAAACATTCTCAGAAAAGTAAATTTACTTTTATGTATTTTATGTTGTTTTATAATTTATGTTATTTTATTTTCATAAATATGTTAACAAAATTATCCTCTGTCTTCTTTACATCATATTATTTCCACTTAGTTGAGTGGCTGTTATTTTAAATAACATTGAAAGCCACTCGATAAATAACTTATTTATTATGGTAGAGTTTTTAACCAATCATATTTCAGCTAGCTTGCGTTGCCAGGTAAATTAAACTTGCTCGGGGCCTTC
>NW_017805075.1:38724-43340 GCF_001891065.2 Hippocampus comes | reverse complement strand
CATTGGTGAGTAAATGAATTTTATTTTACATTTCTTCTTGTCATTTTATTTCGTTAGTATTAAATTCATGGTAACAAAATAAAATGACAAAGATACAAAAATGTATCAAATAAATCTGCTCACCTGCAATTTATAATGGCGCATTGTAGTCACCTTCGTGCACGAAAGTTCGTTCAAGCTCAGCTGCTCAACATTTTCAGTTATTTGCTGTTGAATCGCCGATTTTCAAAATGCAAATGATCTGTTTATTTTCAAAGAATAGTTTGTTTTGTTATTGTTTGCTTGGTGTCTTATATGAAACTGCGACATTGCGCAATTTATTGGACAGACTTGTTGAAGATCACAGCGTAATTTGGGTGGCATTTTATTTCGTATTTTTAAATCATCTTTTTATTTTTGACTATCTGTAAATTTAGTTTCCTGCTCTTAATTGTGAATGCATACTTGATGGTTTTCAATGCTCCTGAAATTAAGTGCTGCTTGACGAGCCTATATTGTGTATGTATGTGACGTCACTGAAGGCCGAAGGTTGAAATGCACGGCCCGCCACTGACTAAAATATTCAATAACTGCAGCCCAGATAGATGGATATCATGCGAGGTTCCTCACCTATGCCGCCACACTGCAGCGTACTCTGCAGCGCAGCCATCTGTGACTTGATTGCTGCTGTCAAACACCAGGGCATCTTTGAAACTGACCTCCAAGGAATCATCTGAATCAAGCCCTGAGACAAGACAACCCGTTTCATTTGGGCACATCAACAAATATCCACTCACAAGCCTCTGTACAATTTCTTTGCAGCATACAAAGTAACGGCAGCAAGCCAATCACACCAAAGCAAAGCAAGACAGGGCAAGTTTATTTGCAGAGAAGAAAACAAGAAATAAAGATTACATGATGAGCTAAATCAAAATTAAATCTCAAATATGAGTGTAGATATATTTCCAGTTTGTATATCAAGCTAGATAGATAGATTGACATGGTGGGCGTTCCTGTGTGGAGTTTGCATGTTCTCCCCATGCCAGCGTGGTTTTCTCCAGGTACTTCAAAAACATGCATGCTCGGTTTACTCAATACAGTACTGTCCCTAAGTATGATTGAGAGCATGAATGGTTGTTTGTCTATGTGTGCCCTGCGATTGCTTGGCAACCAGTTCAGGGTGTATCCCGCCTACTGCCCAGCGACAACTGGGATGGGCTCCAGCACGCCCGCGACTCTCGTGAGGATAAAGCAGATCAGAAAATGGATGAATGGAATCAGCCCTACAAAAGGAGGAAATTATCGGTTATCGGTAGAAACTTCTCATGTAGTGCATCACTACGTTTACATTTGAAAATGGATGTGATTTAAATCTCATAAGGTCTGGTGTCAGTTTATGCCACAATTTATATATATTTTTTAAATACAGCGCAATTTTAAAGATGTTGTGAGGTGTGTGCAAGTGGTTACAATGCCTGAAAGTGTTGCTGAGTATTGACTGATATTTTTGTTGTTGTTGTTTTTTTTTTAAAGTACAGCAATCCCTCGTTGATTGTGGGGTTGCGTTCCAAAAAGAACCAGTGATAAGTGAAATCCGTGAAGTAGAATTTATTAAAAAAAAAGTAAAAAAATGTGAGAGGGACGACATTTTTGTCAAATGTGCACATTTGACAATAAAGTTGTTCTTGGTACTTGATACTCAGCTTTATTTTTTACAGTTCTTATACAATACTGAACTATGCATACAATGCAGAGGCGATTGCTCTAAGACTGCAAGGGAAACTCAGCTTCCCCTAAAATATTAAAAAGTAAAGTGATCAAATATATGTGTGTACGTACAATTGTGTGGACATGTCATTGACTAAATATGCGTTCCAATGCGCTCAACTTTTGTTCCGAATCAGCTTCTTATTACTGGTTATGACTCGACTCTCTTCTCATTCATTCCCACAGCTTCACTGTGCTTTAAACTGTGTGGACACTGAGCGTCGATCACGCGGACGCTGGGCGTCTCGAGAGTTCAGTTAGGTTGTCCCAATGCATTGAAACGAGACAAGTCATTGAATAAATGCTGGTTTTGTCCCGCCCATTGGACGCTCAGCATCTCTGGGAGTCTCGGGACAGTGGGCGTGCAGAAGCTCAGCTTTTCTTCCTGACGATTGGATGATCTCTCTGAGGCCGGAGCTCTTTTTGATTGACAGCGAAATGAGCCAATGATCTTATGGTGAAGGCATCCTTTTCCTTTTCATTTTTTTGAAAAGGAACTGAGAGTAGAATTCACGGAAAAATAAAGGGACACATTTTATGATGTAGGCCGAAATTGAGCTTCCCCTCCTTGACAGACCAGCATCTGCCACTGATACAAATAAACCAAAGACCAAAAATTTGCAAAGGTAAATTTGACAACCTGTACAGAGACGAGGTGCGAGACTGTTCACGTCGGTCAGTGCCTGAGCCAATCAGGATGCAGAACGCAATTCACTGTTTAAAAGCATGAAAAAAACTGCACGAAAAAAATCAGTGAAACAGCAAGCTGCAGTAAGTGAACCACGTTAGAGCGAGGGATCACTGTACATAAAAAAAGATCTTTTCGATAACTACATATTTTAAACTCCTCAAACGACTGAATAACTGGGTTGCGTTCATATTTGCCTGCATTAAAGAATATTCCGATTGCCTTATTTTGAATTGTAATTATTTGGTGGAAGTATGCATGACATGTGTTACCCCAATTTAGTGAGCATTAAAACGTGCGGAAGAAACTTTATGACTCGACAGCTGTTGGGTAGCTTGCCTCACCTGTCTCGGCATCGTAGAACTCCTCCTCGCTGTTCATAGTGAGTCGAGAGGACAGTCACTCAGTAGTCATGGTGAAACCAGCAAGCGAGCCACCCAGTCTGGACTCCCTCCGAACATCGGAGAGCCAAAACACAGCGACTGTAAACACACGCAAGGAGACGGACGCTTTTGTTACAGACGGCGACGGGGGGGCGACAGCTGCCTACCTGCCAACAAGCATGTTGAAATAGCAAGTCCGGGATAGCTAGCGATATAGCACCAAGCGCTCGTGGGTTTAGACGTGTGCAGGAGACATTAGCTAACGTTAGCGGCGCATTCCCAAACAAATAAAAGGTAACCCGGAGTGGTGAATGGAAATCAAGTTTACTGAAATATACCTGTCTAGCCAATGACTGACCCGCTAAGGTAAACAATCGAGGACAGTTCACTTGATCGTCTTCGAACAGCCGGAAGTTGGTGGCAAGGACACAATGACTGACGTGTGCATTAGCCAGTTATAGCGTTGTCTGAAAGTTGACGCTTTTGAAGGTGCTTTTCGATTATTTATTGTCTTAAGTTGTTCAATTTAAAAAGCAAAACGTAAATATGACATTAACTATATACAGTAAACTGTTTGGTAATATAATTGATGTTTACAGTTCAGGAAAACCTTAATTCACCATATAGTTTCCCGAGAAAATAATTAAAGCAAGTTCTTTGGCGAAATTATTGGCAAATTGATTTTCTTAAAGTAAGCCTATTTTTCTGTGTTTATTCAATCTGTGTCATAGATGAATTTCATAATGAGATAGTAAGTAAAACCTTGCATTACAGGACAGCTTTTGAGTACAGTAGTTGGGGTGCTGTCAAGTTTTAATCAAGGTTACTTAAAGACAAAACCGGAAATGAAATCAGAAAAACAAAGCTTATATTTGCTACGGCGCTGGACACACGTTGAACTGGGACAGAATGCAGTCATTCAACACAAAATAAATATATTCTTATGATGTTAAAAGTTGTAGTTTAGTTTTATAAACCTTTGTAGTCACTGCTATAGTTGGGAAATATTTTAATGTTGAAACAACAAGCGGAAACGTATTTGACCAATACCGTCGTTTTTATACGGCACGTGGAAATGTGACAGGTTTTCAGTCTTGACAATCAAAAAGCTAGTGGTGTCCGTTTGCAGTATTAGTGTGAACGCATTTTTATAAACACGTCATGGTGAGCCCGAGATGAAGAAGCCCACGTCGTTTGCTGTTGCTGGTATAAAATAAATAAGAGGGAAAACTGTTGCACGATGAACAGAGAAGGAGACAGATGCGGAAAGAATGCGCCCAAGAGCCAGAAGCCATCCAGGGTGTTAATGGCATCATAACTGACGACCGAAAAAACAATTTCTGCTTTAATTTTTACAGTAACCTTTATCGGTCCAACTACTGTGAACACTCGGCAACCTCTTTTCTAAATTCTATTTGCAATGTCACACAGATAACTCAAAGCGGCAAAGACTTCTGTGATAGGAATATTAATTTAGAAGTAGTTTTTGCTATTGAACACCTCAAAGCGAACAAATCACCCGGAGTTGATGGCCTCACAGCAGAGTTTTATAAAACCTTCGTAAAAGACATCGCTCCATTTCTCCTTGAAGTTTTTTTAGAAAGCATCGAGAAAGGTTGTCTTCCCCCTTCTTTAACACAGGGATTGATTACTTTAATTCCAAAACCTAAACGAGATCATACCTTCATTGAAAACTGGAGACCCATTTCTCTATTAAATAATGACTACAAAGTGTTTGCTTCCATTATAGCTAGGAGAATCAAAGGTGTACTCGACCCAATTATTGATGAGGTTCAATC
>NW_017805075.1:32052-38341 GCF_001891065.2 Hippocampus comes | reverse complement strand
AACCCAAACTAAGCTTAACCAGTGGCTTGGTAGTGATCTTTCTTTAAAAGTACGTACGCTACTAACCAAAACGGAAGGACTGTCACGTCTTACGTACGCAGCAATCTCTTTGTCTGTGAATGAGAAAATTTGTAAGAATATCAATAAGATGCTTTTCGACTTCTTGTGGAGGAACAAGACTCACTATGTGAAAAGGTCTGTTGTAATGAATACCTACGAAACTGGTGGATTGAACTTCCTGGACTTCTCTACCCTCAATAATACATTTAAAATCAATTGGATCAAACTATTTTTGGGTAATCCCTCATCGATTTGGAACTTTAAACCTAACTATATGTTTTCTCAACTTGGTGGTCTTAACTTTGTACTTTTATGTGACTACAAAATAGAAAAAAATCCCTTGGCTTAATCCAATTTCCACAAACAAATACTTTTGGCTTGGTCCTTGCTATATAAACATGATTTTTCCCCTCATAAATGTTTTATCTGGAATAATCGTTACATCTTATACAAGAATAGATCATTATTTCTCCATAATTGGTTCAATAATAAAATAATCCTGGTCAGTCAACGACTATTGGCAAATTGATTTTCTTAAAGTAGGCTTATTTTTCTGTGTTTATTCAATCTGGTTATAGATGAATTTCATAATGAGATAGTAAGTAAAACCTTGCATTACAGTACAGCTTTTAAGTACAGTAGTTGCGGTGCTGTCAAGTTTTAGTTTAAGTTACTTAAAGACAAAACCGGAAATGAAATGAAAAAAAACAAGCTTGTATTTGATACGGCGCTGGACACACGTTGAAGTGGGACAGAATACAGTCATTAAACACAAAATAATTGTAATTATATTATGTTAAAAGTTGTAGTTTAGTTTTATAAACCTTTGTACTAGTCACTGCTGCAGTTGGGTAATGTTTTAATGTTGAAACAACAAGCGGAAACGTATTTGACCAATACCGTCGTTCTTATACGGCACGTGGAAACGTGACCGGTTTTCAGTCTTGACAATCAAAAAGCGAGTGGTGTTCGTTTGCAATATAAATGTCAACGCATTTTTATAATGCCAACGTCGTTTGCTGTTGCTAATATAAAATAAATAAGAGGGAAAACTGTCGCACGATGAACAGAGAAGGAGACAGATGCGGAAAGAATGCGCCCAAGAGCCAGAAGCCATCCAGGGTATCCCAACAAGGAACCATCCAGAGAAGGAAAAAGGATCCCACATCGGAAGAGAGCCAAAGTGGTGGGCAGCCAAGAGCTACATCGCTAGGTCATCGTGGCTTTGGGAAAGAGGGGAAAACAACGGGGAAACGTCCGCAGAGCGCCGTGGCGGAATGCCAGAGACGCCCCGGTACCCAGAGGAAACTCTCCGACGCCAGCAACACGTCGGAGGATCTGAGCAAAGACTCCGGCTGCTTGTCGGGGAAACCCTCCTCCGACAGCAGCTCGGAAATATCCGATTGTACGTGGGAGGGCAACAAGCGCGACTCTCCCATCAGCGACAATGAATTAAGCTGGACAGACAGGAGAGCTTACGAGGGGCAGGTTTGTGGCGATAAAGACGACTACTGCAAAGAGCGCGTAAAAACAGCGCACACTGCTTGCTCTCCTCCCCTGAATGCTGTTGGAGGAGCCCTCACTTTGATCAACTCTTCAGGGGCCGTTATGGATCTCTTGATGGCAGACTCCACCGATGACCTGGTCAGGGAGGTGGAAGATTTGAGGTCAGAGAATGAGTATTTGCGGGTAAGATCCTTCAATTCCGTTGTATTCAGGACACTGTCTCTTCTTTGTGAAAGATAGCCATTTAACTTGCATCACCTGTTCTCTGTAGTCAAGGGCTGGAAGTAATGTTTTGTTTTGTTTTTTGTTAATACTCGAGAACAAAAAAATCAATTAATTTCTTCAGAAACAGATTATTTCAAATTGACAATGCAGAAAATAAACAGACAAATTGGTTGTGATTCCGTTACTGGTTTGGTCAGTAATTTTCATCACCAAATTGGCAAAAATGTTGATCACCGCTATCATAGTAAAGGAAAATGTTTACAAATCTATGACTGAGTCAATGCAAAGACTAGAAATCCAAGAGCATTTACTATTGAGAGGCTGAAACTCTGAGAATAAAGACAGTTTTTTGTTCAACAATGTCTCAAAATGATTGTTCATTTGATAAGTGGTCGACTTGTGATCATGTCGGCCTCATATTACAGAGATGCATATCATTGGTCCGATGCCAAGGCCCCTGTGTAGTTTGCATGTTTCTTCCCGTACCTGTGTGGGTTTTCTCCAGGTACACTGGTTTCCTCCTACAGTATATTCCAAAAACCTATATGGCTGTTAGGCATGCAGAAAGCTCCGGACAGAATTGGACTCCAGAAATGTGAACTCAGAATTTACAAAAAAGGTTTACAAAACAAAAATAGTTCACAAGACCTAAAAAGTTCAACAAAGACCACTGGTACAATACCAGAAAAACGAGACAACTAAAAAATGCTTGCAAAAAAGGAAAGGATGAAAACAAACGGAAATAAATAGCCAAGAAGAAGCCCATACACATAATACACAAACCGTGACTACAACTACAATGAAAAAAAAACTACTTACAAAGGTAAGTGCAGAAAACCTGGTTGGAACAAAAACAAAGAGCAAGAACATGAACCGTCTAGAGTCCACCACTTGGTGACAGTCATGAGCAAGGTGAATTTTCTGACAGACACATGACAATATGGGAGTCCTGAAATAATAGGCTGATGACATTGGCAACGTGTGTTCATGCTGGAGGGACACCCCTCCTCTGCCACCTGCTCAAAAAACATAACAGGATTATGACAATGGCAAGTTAATGAAATTATCCCGAGGTGTGATTGTGAGCGTGAATGGTTTTTTGTCTGTGTATCTCCTTCGATTGGCTGGCAGCCAGTTCGGGGTGTACTTCGCTGACTGCCCGAAGACAGCTTCGAAAAGCTCCAGCATACCATTTTTTTTTTTGCATCACTCAAAACATAGAATTTTTAAAGTTGCGCGTGTGCACATGTATCCATCGATATCGATCTATCTATCTATCTATCTATCTATCTATCTATCTATCTATCTATCTATCTATATATATCAATATCTATATCTATATATATATATCTATCTATCTATCTATATATATATATATATCCTCGAGGTGTCTTCAGTTTAGGACCTTTCACAGATATATATATATATATATATATATATATATCGTCACCTCGTTACCTCTGCATCCTGCGTCCTAGACACATAATTTTCCCACGGGACGCACAGTTCCAAGTAATGTGAATTTTTGGGATGCAAGGAAATTTCTCAGTCAAAACAAACAAACAAAAAAAAAACTACGGCAAGCCTGAGGATTTCACGGTAACAATCATTACCGGTAGCGTGTCGTTTCCGTGGCGTCATTTTGACAGTACCGAAAAATCGTTTAACCATAAAAGTCACAGCACACGAGTTGACTGTACGCGATCAAATCTCTCCTGTGTGATCAACGTGATTTCACTGTGCCTGTGTTGTGTGGTGTTGTGTGTTTCTTCTAATTGACTTTCGTTATGTTTTTTTTCAGTGTTGGGGGGGATGGAACGATTAGCGTTATGTGCGCATGCGGGTTGCTATTTTAGTCGCAAATTGAGGAATCGCGCGGATGAAAGTTTGAGATGGTGGCGAAAAAAAACACACAAAGGTCTCCTAATTACGACATTTAAGAAATGGGAATGCCGGTCTGATTTTTCGTATGAATCGTCCAAAGGGCGTCTCACTAAACTGACCTGGGATGTATGCACAGAACACGAGAGCGAGATACAACGAGAGGCACGATTACGAGGCAAGTTGGTCATTAGATTTGTAGGCTCATGGCTATGAAAAATATTATGAAACAGTATTGGTTATTCTATAATTTACTGGTTGTAGCATGGTAACTTTAGGAATAAAACATTCGTCACAAGGGGTAGTAATGCTAATGTTAACTGTTGGGAGAACTAATGATGACGTATGTTAAATTCTTTCGTCAAATTGATAGTAGATTACACATGCATCGTCTTGGGAAGAGGATGTAAAGCCACATCAGTACTTACCTCTATTAATGATAACCAGTAAATTAAGGATGTAAAGCCACATCAGTACTTACCTCTATTAATGATAACCAGTAAATTAAGGATGTAAAGCCACATCAGTACTTACCTCTATTAACGATAACCAGTAAATTAATCTTTGCAGTGTGAGATTGGAAAAAATACTCTGATGATGCCACATGAGTACACCAGTTTTTGATCCATTTGTTTTTTGGAATAAATCTGGAGTACACAGCTGTTGATGTAATGTTCATTGTTAATGCATAGTTTTCAAACATTTACCCTTGAAACATTATACTTTTGAGTTTCAGAATTCTTGATTATGAATATCAGTCAAAATAGAAAAATGGGTTCCCATGATGAACGTTTACAGAATCCAACATTAGTTCCCGTGGTTTCCCATTGGATAATCCGACGGAACCGAAAAACGGTTTCCGTGAATTTCCGAACTCCTCAGGCTTGCGACTGAATTATAAAAATTTTTGCAGCATTTGTTTGTAATTGTATGTATATGTTGTTGTTTGTGTTATTATCATATGCAATTGAATAAGTAGACCGTTTCAGAATTCGAAATTTGGGACTCTCTCAATGCATAATGGGATAATGGGACTCATACTTTTCTGATCAGCGAGGCCCTGGGACTCACTGCCGGTAAACTGTAAAATTATCATTGTGTGTGTATATATATATATATATATATATAGGTATATAGTAAATAGTGTGGGACTTCACTGTCACTGTTTGAGGTAAGAATCAACAGCTTTTTATCACATTTACACAACCAGTTCATGAATACAAGTACCGTAATGAACAAATCTTAAATATGGCAGGGAATGTGTTTCCTTTTTTAGTTTTGACAGTACAACTGGCTACAGTATACTGCTGATTTCCCTAGAAACACTTCTGTTACTAATATCATTAAATATATCTTATATCATGCCACGTGCACCATTTTCGCACTCAAATTGGCCGAGGTAAGACAAGTATGCCGCTCTCTCTCAAAAGCCACATGAAAATCACAAAACTCAATGTTAAAGTAGAAGGGTTCCGCTATGTCACAGGTGTCAAAGTCCGGTCTTCGAGGGCCGGTGTCCTGCATGTTTTCCATCCCTCCCTGCTGAAACACACCTGATTCAAATGATCAGGATCACCATCAGGCTCCGATAGAGCTTACCGATCATTTGAATCAGGTGTGTTTCAGCAGGGAGGGATGGAAAACATGCAGGACACCGGCCCTCGAAGACCGGACTTTGACACCTGTGACATAGCGGAACCCTTCTACTTTAACATTGAGTTTTGTGATTTTCATGTGGCTTTTGAGAGAGAGCGGCATACTTGTCTTACCTCGGCCAATTTGAGTGCGAAAATGGTGCACGTGGCATGATATAAGATATATTTAATGATATTAGTAACAGAAGTGTTTCTAGGGAAATCAGCAGTATACTGTAGCCAGTTGTACTTGCTAAGTGATAAAAAAAAAAAAATGTAGATCATCTTTATCGTTTGCTACCATACTATAATGCGGTTTAGACAAACAAATGTCAGGGAGTAGCCCAAGACATAACTGGCCCTCCTGACCAGTCGGTCCAGTCTCTCTCTGTCCCGGGCTGAGATGCTGCCTGACCAGCAGACTATGCCATAATGAATGGCTGAAACCACCACAGGTCATAGAAGGTCTTAAGGAGTGACCCCTGAACTCCAAAGACCTCAGTTTTCTGAGCGGGAAGCGCTGGCTCTGCCCCTTCCTGATCAGAGCGTCTGTGTTGTTAGACCAGTCTAGTTTATTCTTGAGAAGAACACCAAGGTACTTGTAGGAGGTCACCCTCTCTATGTCCATACCCTGGATGTTCATCGGTGCAGGTGAGGACTGTTTCCTGCAGAAATCCACAACCAACTCCTTAGTTTTCCTAGGGTTGATCTGGAGGTGATTCTGCTGGCACCAGTCCACAAAGTCCTTCGTCAGTCCCTTGTACTTCCGATCGTCTCCCTCTGTAATGAGGCCTACAATCGCAGAGTCATCGGAGAACTTCTGAAGGTGGCAGTTTGGAGTGGTGTGTCTGAAGTCCGAGGTGTAGAGGATGAACAGGAATGGAGGCAGAACATTCCCCTGCGGCGCTCCAGGGCTGCAGAGAAGCCTATCTGACTCACAGCTCTGTACCCTCACGTACTGCGGCCGGCTTGTGAGGTAGTCT
>NW_017805075.1:30519-31261 GCF_001891065.2 Hippocampus comes | reverse complement strand
GCTGCGCCGGAGTTGTCACGCTCAGCGGCTTTGCACGTGTGAACGCTCCACAAAATTTGCTCCGGTGTAAAATACATCGCAACAAAATATTTCGGTGCAGCGTCGGACCAAATGTGTGCCGTGTGAACAGGGCTGCTGTGAGGTGGTGGTCCACTCCTGCGTTCTGCAGTTTGTCTCCCAGTAAGTTGGGCTGGATGGTGTTGAAGGCACTGGAGAAATCAAAGAACATGATTCTCACAGTGCTCCCAGCCTTCTCCAGGTGTGACAGCACTGAGTGGAGGAGGTAGATAATGGCGTCCTCCACGCCGATGAGGGAAGTGTTTAGTGTCGACGAGATCGGCAAGAGCAATTAAATTTGATTTTCGGGGGGGCTATTCAAGCAACAAAATGGCCGAGGAGTCAGCTGTTCAAGTATATGTGTCAGAGTGCGTCCAATTATTCAAAGGTGAGTTGTCAGCGAGTATGTAATGTGACAACCCAGTCAGCAAAATTGGTCTGGCCCAGCTCTGGCGCGGACACGGCACGACACTCGGCCCACATACCGCAATGAATGACGGTCCTGCAGTGGCCCGGGTCTGGCATCCATGATCCGGGCCGCATTCGGGCCGGATCTGAGCCGCATTGTATAACCATATCCGGCCCTACTCTGGGCCAGAACAGGTTCCTGATATCAGCCTTAATTCAACCCCAACTAAGCCACATCTTTCATGAGCCATATTTGACCCACATTTAAAAAAAAAAA
>NW_017805075.1:3371-28090 GCF_001891065.2 Hippocampus comes | reverse complement strand
TTTTCAGCATCAGATTGGGTGATCTGTCTGAGCCTGTGTTCCTGTTAGATTGACATCGAAATAAGCCAATCACCGATCTTTTAGTGTCGGCATCCGTGGGAGCACTTTCAATTCTCATTATGTTCTAAATTGAACTGGAGACGACTTCTAATCATTTTAGCGACACTCTCTTTGTTGAAAACGAAAAGCGACGAATTAATCTTTTATTACTGCTGGGTTTTATTGTAGTTGCTGTCGTTGTAGGCCACGAGTTAAGTTCCTGGAAAAACGCCTTGTTGCGCTGAATATACACTTTATGGTGTTCCGTTGTACTTTGTACACACACACACACACACTTGTGTGTGTGTGTGTGATGAATGGAATTCCGCATGGTGTGCAATTGTAAAACAAGGCTGTGTGTAGAAAAAAAAAATCTGAAACTGCATTTAGGAGTGGCTCAATTCTGGCTGGCCATATTCGGGCCGGAGTTGGAAATTGATTTCTGGCCCAAATACTTCACGCCACAACTGGCCCTCATCTGGTTTGCCAGAGTCAAGCCAGTGCCTCCTTTGCCACGCCTGGGCCGTGTTCGGCCCACATGCGTTATGCCATTGCCGACACAAGGCCAGCTGTGCCGGCTTCATGCCGAATCCGGGCCAGATGCCTTTGCTGACTGGGAAGTGTTCAACAAATCTAAAAACGGGCTTATCCTACATTACTGACTAAGCGGATAAAAGCAACTTCCAATGACAATGTTTACGTTTAAACGTAAGAGTGGACTGGTACAAAAAAAAGTCTTGGCATTTTCAGCTTGCGCCGATCCATCATAAAAAGTCGTACTGGTGTACACTAGTAATTTATAAATGTATGTTTAGAGTGAATTAATGTTGTTCCCCTCCTAAACCCAGCTATAATTATTGGAGTGAGGTCTACTATCCTCCTGACCACCAGGAAAAAAAATGTTGTCCAATCACATTCATTTTGAAATTCCCCAATCTATGTGAAGTAATTGGACTACTGCAAAATATTTTTTATTTTTATTTTTAAGCTTTGGTGTGTCTTCTACAGTGGACATCGGAACCCAATACAGGGGAAACGGACCTCCATTGTGAAACAGTTAGTCCAACAAAATTATCAAAAAGTCAACTTGACAAACTGTCCCACAAAAACATAACTGTCCATCATCTCATTTCTTTTCTTTCACTTTTGATTCTATTATGCTTATTTGGTATGATACTTTAAAAAGCAATTCCCTTTCTAAGAAACACAAAGGAAAAGCTGATCGCCTATTATCTTGCAGTCCTTTGGAACCCTGTTATTCATGAGGGTTCCAGTCGCTGTCAGTCCTTTTTCTCATCAGGGTGTCAAGGAGGCTGAGTGTTGTAAAGTACCCAGTTGGGTTTGGTTTGCCCGGTACATACTGGCACACTGGGCATCGACCAGTAAAAGTAACCATTTACTCATCAATGCACAATTTTCCTGTTCTTGGCAGACTCAGACATCCTTGCCTTACTTTGATCAAGAGGGGCCTGATTCTCCACAAGAGATCGCTTGTTTTTTCTTCATCTGAAACATCAAGGTCATTGACGAGCTTGGAGTTTCTCTATTTGTAAAACTGAGTACTTGAGGCCCAATTTACATGTGAATGTTTGGATATCCTAGACAGCCCATGTAAATAGAATTCCCAAAGAATGTCTTCAGTTCCTCAGGTGTGGTATTTAACATTGCTCCAGACACAAGTACTTGATGCTGATTTGTGTACAGGGCCATTTAGTCAAACAGAGTCATCAATGTATTGTTTAAAATAATCCACCGGGGTCCAGTTTTGGCGTGTCATAGCAGCATCATATCATCTTCATCAGATAACTTGTCTGAGTTTCCATCAACAATCCACAGTAAAATTCCTTCTGCTTCTGAGAATGACTCCTTTTCTTGTCATTTGGGGAAAAAAAGAGCAAAATGGACGAAATAACTTCAAATGTCCACGACAGAGGACATTTTTTAAACACTTGAATACTAGGCTCAAATACACTTAAAATAACTCAAACAACACTTTAACATGTTCATCAGAGTCTTATAAATAAAATGCTAACAGCATTTCAAGACAAAATGTGTTTGATACAAAGTATTAAACACTTACTTTTCCTCTTCCCATAAAAAGTGCTTGCACTGAGGCAAGCCATTTTCTTCGATTGTGAAGTCAAGGTAAAAAAGCCCCATCGCCCCACAAAATTGATATCATTGGAATGCATTGAATGTTCTCTTTAGAGCACAAAAGGAGCTAATTAATGCGATTGGATGCACTGGGTGGGAGATATTTAGGTTCACAAATGTCCTCAACAGAGGACAAATATGAACTACTGGTAGTCAGCGTAATGTTACCCGTGAGTCTCTATTGTCCTTTTTTTAAGTCATAGTACCGTACATACAGTTCATACTGTATTTCTAGTAGTTGTGGCTTGATGAAGTTTTCTTGGTTTCTTGGGCACACAAATCACGTAGTGGTCCAAACTCTGATTGTCATTTCGGCTCCTGTATGTTTGATGGCTTTTTTTTTTTTTAGTACTGTTTATCTTGCATCATGGGAACCATCACTGAAAGAGGACAGGAGAAGAGAGCCAATCTCTCTTCTTTGTTCATGCATGGTACAGCTTCTTGTTGTTGCTTTCAAGCTTAGCTGGTAGCAGACGTGTGCACATTGCAGCATGACGTCTTTGATCCACTGGTGAAAAGGACACTTTGATTCGCTCCGCTTTCATCTTTGAACTGCGTCAGACAACAAGTGTATGCGGTTAAGTGGTTAAGATTGCACGATTGTCTGTGTCTCATGTGTTGTCTTGTAATATTTTGTCATTTTTTGTTCACTTTTCTTTTGATGGCGGCCAGACACCCGCAGTGGCTCCTCTTGTTTTATGTTGAGATAGAAGAAATGTCATCTGTGCTGTATGTTACACATACCTACAGCACATTTGACAAGAAAGTTGTATTCAATTCAATTCAATTCAATTCAAAAAGAAAACCATAATTGTATATTGAGGTCTTTATTCATGCAATCTGTGTGTGATTGATTTGTGGTTAATGCTATAGTATAAAATAAACTAATCAAATAGGACATGGTATGTTGCTTAAAGTAGTTGGTGCTTATGCAATCAATGTCCCATCTTTTGTAATAGATTGAATTTTAACTCCTAAGGAACAACTATACCGGTGCCTCATCGACTCTGGAGTCGCGACACTTCTAATTAAACCAGTGTATTACTCGAGAAGAAAAAAATACCCTTTTTATAAAATGAGGTCATAACTCCAACATCAAAGTTGAATTGTATTCAATTCAATTCAATATAAAATCAAAACTTTGAATCGGAATCAAAAATGCTTCTGAAATATAGTAGTTCCATAGACGTGCTCCACTGACTACTTATTTCACCAAACACCTGCTCCGCTTAACCTAAAATGTGAACTTTCATGTTTTGCCATCACGATCTACAACTACTGCAAGTTTCATGAAAATCAAAATCCGCTTGGTTAAACCCGCTGGGTGATTTGGCATGGAATGACCCCCATTCAGGCATATGATGCGGGATCTAATTTGGAGTGCTCAAGCCAAGCGTTATCAACATGTTTTTTTTTGTGTTTTTTTTAAGTCAGACTGCATCAATTAGTAATTGCAGTTCTCAGAGGAAATTAGTCAAGTTCCAGCTGGACAACTCTTATTTTAAGCTGCAACTTCAAAATATCTAATGTCTTCAATGTTTCTTTGTTACAGAGAAGAAAGTGGTCCATCAGAAAAAGGCAGAGAAGGTTCAGGTCTTTTGGAAAAGTGATGAGAAATTCATTCATCAGATTGAAGACGGGAGCACAACAAAGCGTTTCCGTTTTAGTACGGCTTTCTGCTCAAGCATGTACAGTGTCGTCTGTTATTTATAAACCTGCAGCGCGTGTTACACCGTTGCCGTATAGCACAATCTGTTGTGCACTTGTATGTTTTGAACAGACAGAGTGTTCACTGCTGAAGAAACAACCAATCAAGTTTACCAGGACATCGCAAAGCCATTGGTTGTTTCCACTGTGGAAGGATACAATGGTTGGAAATGACATCGTAAAGCTTTACATTGTACGTGTTCCTGTGCACGTGTCAATGTTGCTGCCTTTTTGTTTTTTTGTTTTTGCTTGAAACAGGGATCATCTTTGCTTATGGTCAGACATCCTCTGGAAAGTCGTTCACAATGATGGGGAGTGATCATCTTCCTGCTGCTGTCCCACTGGCTGTTGATGATGTCTTTGAAACCATAAAAAAGGTAAAATATGTTGTCGTTTTGTTTCATGTTTTTGTGATTGTGCTACATTTTGGTGGTCAATATCATTTAACCACGGATGATTTCTGTTTGAACTGCAGTGTCCAAAGAAAGAGTTTCTTCTCAGAATGTCTTACATAGAAATTTACAAAAGTTAGAACACTATTCTGTGATAGGATTCTTTTGACACTTTAATGACTACACTTATCATATCCTTCAATCTTTTGTGGTCCTGACAAGTTCTTTTTCAAATTTTGTGTTTCAAATTTGTTTTTGTTTAAAAAAGATGTTAAGGTGAGGTGACAGTGGTTCAAGTCGGTGTATGTGTTGGGAAAAATTCCCTTGCAAATGAATGAATTGAAAAGTTCTCTTATGGCTACTATTTTATTTTTAAGATAATACATCTGTTGAAGTTTCATGAAAAAAAAACCCAAATCTTTTATCAACGGGGTTGGGGTGTAATGTCTTTCAGTGACGCCTTAATTCATTTGGCTTCATGCTGTCCGCTGTCTTTCCTCCCACCGTCGTCACAGTGAAGCCAAGCTCTACATCCGCTTCGCCATTTCCTCGTCTTCGCTTTCTGTAGACCTTCGCCGCCGCGCGCGCTCTCTCTCTCCGTCTGTCGACTTTGTGTCGACACTTCACGCTCATATTCTGTGCCGTGTGCAAAGCGCGCATGCTCAGTGTCAACAAAACACCGAGCGAATGTTCCCTGCGCACTCTGCCAAGGAGAGCGCCACTGCCCCCTAAAGTAGTCGAAGTGCAATTGCACTTTATTCTCGGACAGGAAAAAAAATCAAAATAAAAAAGCATGTTCCCCGAGGCCAAACGCGCCCCCCTTGACTGAGCCTCGCGTCCCCCCACTCCCCAGGGGGGCGCGCCCCACTATTTGAGAACCACTGGTATAGACCAATCAGGCACAACAGCGTAACCACTTGTAAAGCATAGAAACATGTTCTTACTTTTTGCACAATACGTTGATAGGCACTAGCTTGATCCAATATTATGCCTTTCCAAGGGTAAAGGTGTTCAGTTTTGACATTGCACAACAGGTATTACGTTTTTTTTTCTTGTTTTTTTTTTTTTTTTGTTTTTTTTTTTTAGATTTGTGACATTTTTGTGACCTCGTTTGAATTCATGAAATCAATATTTGACACAGCTTTCAGAATGCCGACCCAAGCGAGTAGAATGTCTCATTGGTTGCCTGCATAAGTAAAGCTGAGTTAAGGTCTCCCTTGACATGAGCAGAGCAATCTTGATGACCAACTGTGACATTGTCCTTCCCATTCGTTCATTATAATGTTGGCGTTGGAACATAGAACACAATGTATAAAACCATTTTTCCCCTTTACAGATAATGTGTCTTTATATATCTGGTTAAAGGTCTCCATGTTTAATGAGTAAATGCTTTTGCCACATGCCTTTTGCAAAGTTAAGCGGTGGAGCCTATTTTCATTGTCTGAAGGTGTCATGATTCGGTTTGGGACCAACAGGTGGCACTGTAGGGCTCCCCTGCAGCTGCACACCTGTTGGTCATTAGGTAATTAGTGGCTTTAAAAGGACTTCCAGCCCGAAAAATCTTGGTCGGGTCATTGTTGCTTTGTGCTACTGTCATGTTTGTTTCAGTCAGGTTTTGGTCATTGTTATGTTTTATCTTCGGTCATGTGTTTTGTTTGATACTTTGGACTTTGTTTGCTTTGGATTTAGTTTTCTCTGTTTTAATACAATCTTTCAAGTACACCCTGCTCCTCCCTCCTGCGTGCTTTTTCGGGTCCACCACCACCTCGCTACGTGACAGAAGGACTTCTGATCTTGACTTCCATGTTCGGAACTGAATCGCTTTCAATATCTTGGAAGTGCAACATCATTTTTACTGACGGCAGTTTATGATTTTAAATGTAAATTTCAGTCAACGATTTCATGTGAAGCAGTCGCTGCATGTAAAAGTTGAATCAGTCGTATACAATTGTGCCACCAAAATGACATGCACACCAGGAAACACCTGAGGAATTTTTGCTGTTGGGTGTGTTTCTAGGATATGCCTGCATCTGAGCGCAACCATCTCAAGCAGGAACTGGACATTGTCGTTGGCCAGACTCCAATACTGAAGAAGGAGAAAAATGCTCTTTCACGGGAGCTGAAGGAAAAGGCCGAACTGCAGGAATTCATCGCTCTTGAGGTAATTAAGGAAATGCATTTCCGGTAATCAAAATCCAAGAATGTTCTTTTGAGTTTTGATGACAGGTGACATTGTCAAAATGATCTCCGTTAAAACTGACATGCAAAACAAACTCCTAAAAATAGGTCGTGCAATCTGCCATTGTTTTTTGAGATGGTTTTTACTGGTGCTATTTTCAAAATATGCTGCTTGTTTTTGAAACTTTGCCTTTCAAATCTCCAAGATTATATTAGTGAATCAAATGTGCAACCCAACACAATTTCCCACCTTTGGTCACTTGCCCTGACAATATATTTGACAAAAATGTGCAAGTGGAAAAGATCAGTGATGCTGTGAAGTGAGGACAATTTCTTTAGTTTTGCCGTATTCTGAAAACTGAGACAAGGAAGAATCATTGTAACTTTTGTCTCCGGTTATGAAAATCTTCAATGAACGTGATACACTACTGAAAAGCATTACAGTACTTGTAATGAAACACCACATGTTTTAGGATACGTCGGGATATTGGGACTTTATTGATTTTTTTTTTAATTTCCTTGAAATGTTGTGGAAATATAACACTGGCAGAGATTAAATAGAGTGTTGCATGTCTTTATCCGTTTTCTAATTGAGAGACCTCATGAAACATGATCAGTGTCTGAAAATGGGCATCATTTATTCATCATCATGACACATACTAATTTTATGAAAGGTAATTTGAGCAAATGGCACAGAAATCAGGAGACAAGGAGTGCTTGCTCTCAGAAAGGCTGGTGAACCCAGCAATAAGTGTACTTTGAAAGATGAGGATCGCGAAAACCTTGTCTTGATGTCTGGTGTTGAGATTTCTGCTGAAGACACAGAGGAGCAAGAATTGGTGGTCGCAGCGCTTACAGAAGAGAGAGAGAGACCAGCTCCGGATGGATCTACAAGAAAATACAGATATGGTTAACTTTCACCGTGGCACTCGACTAAATGTATTCATTTCCATTTCAGCATTTTTTATTTGATTTTATTTTTTGTCCAAGACCATCGACTCATAGCTCATTCCATAATTGTTGTCAAAACAGATTGAAGAGGTATTCAGAACTGCACTTGGGAAAAAGACACGGAATTTAAAGTTCTTTTTTAAAATCCTACGATTCATTTTCAAATCTTTCAGCGGCCTCGCCCCACCTTACCTCTCTGAGCCCCTGCGTACCTGCCCGGTGCCTCAGATCTGCGGACCGGACACTCTCAGGTACAGAGAAGTAAGCGGAGGCTCAGAGGGGAGCGAGTCTTTTTTGTTGCTGGTCCCTCTCTTCGGAACGACACTCCACTCAACGTTCAGCAAGCCCCCTCGCTGCCGATTTTTAGAACACGTCTAAAAACTCATTTTTATGCTTTGGCTTTTGACTCAGCATGCAGCTTTATTTTCAATTTGACTGTTTTTTTGCTTTCTACTGTCTTTGTGATTGTTTTTTTTTTATTGTTAGTTGTATTCATTATTTTTGCTCCATGTACAGCACTTTGTGTACAGCGGTAGTTGTTTTCAAGTGCTTGATCAATCCAGCTGAGTATTTTCTCTATTATGGATCTATGGTTTTGGTTCGAAATATATTTTCGCTCCTGACCACTATTTTACACTATTTTTGTGTATACAGTCAAAGTCATTCCAACTAATCCAAATTCTCCTTGTCATATCCTGACATATCCTTGTCAAGAACCTAATGTCATGGGTCTCCTGAGTTTTTGAAAGTTTAACTGTCATGGACACTTCTTTATCACCCCCAAAAAAACATGCATTCATGATTGTTTGGGGTTCTTTACTCTGGATTAACAGAAAAGTGACCACATCTGCTCGTTCAAAAATATACACACAGCAATGCTAATATTTGCTGACATGTCAGTTGGCCATCTTCACTTCAATCCAACGCTTTTGGTAGCCATCCACAAGTTTCTGGCAAGCTTTGTGGTTGAATCTTTGACCACTCTTAGCAGAATTGGAACAGTTCAGTTACATTTGTTAGCTTTCTGACAAGGACTTGTTTCTAAATCATTGTCCATTCTCAATGGGGTTTAAGTCTGGGCTTTGGGAAATCCATTCTAAACTCTTAATTCTAGCCTGATTTAGCTATTCCATAACCACTTTTGATGTGTGTTTGGGGTTGTTGTCCTGTCCTGAAACACACCACTACGCCCCACACCCAATTGTCTGGCTGATGATTTTAGGTTAGCGTATTTTGAAGAAGGAAACCCTCCTCCTTTATTGTTATTCTATTTCGTATTTTTAAAGCACAAGTTCCAGTGGCAGCAAAACAGCACCACAGCATAATAACTAAAACTACCGTGCTTCACATTAGGCACAGTGTTCTTGGGCTTTAAGGCCTCACAGATTCTTCCCCAAACATATTTCTAGGCATTGTGGTTAAAAAGCTCCATTTTTGGGTCGTCTGACCACAGAACCTTCTCCAGAAATTCTTTGTTCTATGTGATCAATTGCAAACTTCAGTCGAGCCTTCAGGTGCCGCTTTTGGAGGGAGGGCTCTAAAACACACTTGACTGAGGAAACTGACACCTGTGTTCCAGCAGCTTCCAGGGATGGCAATTTTCCGCGTATACGCGGAAATCCGCTGTTTTATTTCTTAAATTGATCATTTTTGTGAATCGTCTAAATCCGTTGAGAAAATTTTAGGGGGGGGGGGGTCAGGTACCTTATAGTCGAGTTTTCACGAGCTCTCTCGATCAGTCTTTCCATCTTCCGATTGTAAACAGCCCTGTGATTGGACGTGTATGAAAACATCACCTAATCAGATCACTGGAAGCATTATTTGTTGCGGAAGTCTTAGCTCGATTGTATACGGCCCAGCGATTGGTTAACTACAAGTGATTGGACCAATCAAATTGCATGTAACATATTTTTTTACCTGATTCATGGCGGCCTGTTCGTCTCGCAAATTCATTGTTCTGGGATCGTTTTGAGCGGAATTAGGAGATTTTTGACGAAAGATCAGGAGTCTTCACTCCTAGAAATTAACTCTTAAATGTCAAGAATAAATTCCGATGAGACTGGCTTGAGAGAAAAGTCACTGTAAAGGTTAAAATTGGTTCCAAGTTCGACGAAGTTACAGAAGCTCTTGGACAATTTTTGAAGAAACCAAAGCTTATTGTGTGCATTGTCGTGACTTAATTAACTATGGCTCCCGTGGATGCATGGCACTGACAGATCATGCAACAAAAGTGAAAAAACATGCTGACAAAATCGCCATTCGACGGAGCAATTATTCTTTGGGATCGGCATTTTCCAAACAAACTTCGTCAGCGGATACAACGAAAGACGTTACGCACTGGGGTACTTTGGCTGAACCAAGCAACGAATCTGCTCCACTGACGCCCCTTGCCGATAAGACAGGTACACGCCGAGGTATGTACGTTTTTATTCAAATATACGAGGATATTTGCAATTTTATTTGGTATGCATTTGTAGCAACAGCATGATAACATTTCTTTGTTTTTATTTTTGTTTTATATTCATCTTGATAATTCACGTTTTGTCTTGGATAATAAAGCACGGTTATGCATAATAAATTGTATTATCTGAGAGCGAAGGAATGTTGTTGAAATGTTGATGTTTTTCCTGCATTTGAATGCATGATATAATCAAAATGATTCACGTGATTAAATGATTAAGCTTCACAGATCTCCTTGGAGGTTCACAGGTATCAAGTGGACAGCTCCTTACCTGATCCAAACCTGATGTCCATTGACAAGTGGTGGACTGCAGTCAAGGGATCCAACAAGGATCCTGCTCCCTCCAAGATGGTCCTGACTGTGCTGACATGCTTCCATGGTCCAATGGTGGAAGGCTCATTCAATTTGATGGGGGAGATTGTGGATTGCAAGAGCACAAGAATAGACACCAAAACCTTCAATGCCATTCAGTCACTTAAGTCGGGATTGAATGCAAGAAGTACAATTGCCCTGCAACATTTCAAGAAAAGGGATGTTCTGCACACACCAGTTGACAGAAATCTGTGTGAATATGAAAGAGGGGCTGCCAAGATGCAGAAAGAAGACTGGGCCAAAGCTGCAGCTGACAAGAAGAAACGTGTGGAGAAGCATTCACTGGCTGCATCTGCAGCTGTCTCAAGTGTCAAGGCCAGAGATTGCTTGAAAGACAAGGAGATGGCAGCAAGAAAATCTGACCCAACAGGAACTGAAGAGGAAAGCTGTTCAAAGAGTGACACAGCTGGCTGCCGAAAGAAGGAAGTTGTTGAATTAAAATTGATAAACTGACTTGTAAATAGTGTGTAAATAGTGTACTCTGGTGTGTAAATAAGTGACTGAGGACAGTGAGAAAACTTTGAAAAGTGAGTTAAAGTTATATTAAATTTGCCGATTAGTGTTATTCCACAATGTCATTTTTCTGTCCTTTTTTGCATTAAATTGTACTTTCATTTCACTGCAAACCTCTCAGCTTCAGGGGGGCTGCGCCCCCCCCCCCCCACTGCCCACCCCCCTAAGTCAATTGTTACAACATTTCAGCTGAAAAACAAAATCCGTGTTGCCATCCCTGAGCTTCTAATTCTTGGCAGATCTGCTTTTTGGGGGTTCTCGGTTGACTCTTCAACCTCTGGACCAGTTTTTTCGCAGCAGCAGCAGGTAATAGGTTGCATTTTCTACCTGATGGTGGCGATGACAAAGCAGTGTAATAATGCACTTTATACTTCCAAACAGTCGTTTGCACTGTTGCTCTTGGGACCTGCAGCTGCTCGGAAATTGCTCCAAGTGACATGACAGAGCTTTCAAAGTCACCAAAATTCCGAATTTATGTTTCTGTATTTTTGACTCAACAGAAAAAGTGACCAAACCTGTGAACTCACAAAGTAATTAAAGAACCACATTTTTTTGTTTGTTTTCTTTTTAAATCTGTCAGAGAAAAATCTGAGTTGTCCACATAGCCTCATGTTCTTTACAAGTGTATGTAAACGTTTGATCAAAACTGTATTTGATACAATTCTAGTTCAATGTTCAACTTTTAGTGCTCAGTAGTTGTTAAATTATTCTAAAGCTCATCCTCCAATATTCATTTTCCATGACAAAGCCTTCCCTCCACAAAAAAAAAATAGGGGAAAAAATAGCGACTGGATGAATCCACGGACACTGTAGTCGAGGAAACATGCTTATAATTTCACATGTGATTTGTCGGCTCCTAAATTTAAATATTGTAAGATGTAACAAAAAATTATTGGAAGATTGGGACTGAACGTTCTAAAGTTTTCTCTGTAATTCACCACCATGTTTTTTTGTCTTTCTAACATTTCCCTCTTTCCAGGCAAGAGCTTTATCAGATAAAGAGCGAGCTCAGTTGCGGGAGATGCTGGAGAGATTAAATCAGGAAAAAAATCAGTTAGCAGTAAAGCTGGAGCATGCGACAAAAACACATCAAGCAGAGGTTTGTTCCATTAATACTGTGAAATTTGTTTTCAAAAATTGACTAAACAAAGGCATTGACCCTCATTTTTCTTGGAAGAAAAGGCATTTCGCAGAAAAACTCGACCGAGTTGAACGAGTTGAAGCTGAGAGAGACCTTCTACTGGCTGAGCAGGAAAGTCGATGTCAGAGCGCCGCTGATGAAGTAGGGAAGCTGAATTGCAAAGTGAGGTCTCTCACGGAGGAGCGAGCTCAGTTGCAGGAGACACTGGAGAGACGCAATCAGGAGAAAAATCAGCTCGCGGCTAAACTAGAGAATGTGACAGAAACATTTCAAGCGGAGGTTTGTTGCATTGTAAACACTGTATGCTTGCTTTTAATGTTGTTGTGCAACTGACGAAACAGAGCTCATTGTTCTTTGCAGAAAATGTGTTTAATTCAGAAAATCAAAAGAATTGAAGCTGAGCAGGAAAGTAGATGTCAGAGCGCCGCTGAGGAGAAGGAGAGGCTGAATTTCACGGTGAGGTCTCTCACCGAGGAGCGAGCTCAGTTGCGGGAGGCGTTGGAAGAACTTGAATGGGAGAAAAAACAACTCAAAACGGAGCTGCAGGACAAGCTAAACACGGTACCGTTTTGTAGTCGTGTTTCATTGTAATTCAAAGCCACTTGCTTGTTCAAAATACAAACTCCTATCGACCATTTTTGAAGCGCTGCATTATTGTTGATCGTCAATCACAGGCCTCCACGATGCACGAGAGTATGATTGAGCAGAATCAGTTAAGTTTGTTACAGCAGGCTGAGGCGACAAAAGTGGAGACCAACCTTCTACAGGAGTTGGTCTCAGTCATAGGCTTTTTCAACTTTGTGCAGATCAGTTGTGTCAGATTACAAAGAATAGGGCATGCACATATCTTCATCAAAACATGCAACAGGACATATTTTCTTTACCTTCTAAATGCTTTCAGTAAAGGTAGTCTTAACGAGTACTGTAAATTTCTCCCTCTGCCTCCAGGTACAGCAGCTGGAAGAGCAGCTAAACACAATGAAGGAAAATGAAACGGTGGTTCAAGCGCAGGCAATCGCATCACAGCAGGTTTGCTTCAACTCACTTTTTATTCTGTAATCGCAAGATACTTTACAGACCGGGTAGTGTGAGGGACACACACGTTCCCCACAAAAATAAATGTTTGTTTTTTCTACTGTACAGAACATAATGAAATGTGCTACTCTTTTGAATGTTGTCTAAATGTAAACAAGTTTGGCAAATGCATGAAACACTTGAAGGACAGATTGGCATTGACTTGAAGGGCTTCTATCATGCTATTTTCAGCTTTCTACAGTCAACTAAAAGCACACACGGTACTCTATATTATGATGTATTTTATTTTCATCACAATGGCGATATAATTAATGGAGAAATGAGAGTTATTTTGGCAGCTATTTTTCTTACCCGGAAATTAGAGGCCGAGCTCATTCAAACCCCGCCTCTCCCCGTGTGACTGCCCCGCCCCTTCATGATGTCATCCTAAAGCTGGCTGCCGTGTGCGCGACACGGGAAATCGTAAGAACATGGGTTTTTTTTAGGCTTCCATCCTCGATCCAGAGTCAAGCGTCAGTCTTTATATATCAATGATGGACTATTCATTTATGCACATGGTAACGTGTATCACAAGACATAGCATTTTTGAAAACAACACAGTGTCACCAATTCGCTTGCGGGGTTTGGTTTACTTCCCGCTCTGGCCACTCCAGCAGGTTTGATTGTGGGAATTGCGCCAGTTTTAAACAAACGAAAACAGTTACCGGCCAATTTTGAAATTAAATTTGAAAAGTAACAGTATATGCTCTGTGGATGTCCTCTGTATATTTCTTGTACAGTGTGAACATCATTTGTTTCCCCCAGCCCCAGCCCCTCCCACCTTGTGTTTAGAATGAATGCACTACAAATTCATTGAGCATTGGTTTCACTGGTGTGAAAACGTTGGAAAGAAGTTGATGACCGTGGATATATTTAGCTCAGAAATCCATTAAGAGTCATTTATATAGAGCGGCATGATTTTATGTAAAGATGAATACTTTTCCTTGTCTTTTGTTACAAAGATGGAAGGTAACATTTGCCACCAGATGTTTCTCAGTAAACCAATAATTCATGTAAAAGGGTGTTGTTTCACTGCTCTAATGTGTGAAACATTGTGAAAGGTTCGGAACAAGAGCCGAGACTGGGAAAATGTATCATTGGGGATGTTTTTGGTGAGAAATTTTAACATGGCTAAAAGTTTAAAAAAAAGAAAGAAAAAGTTTACATGATACGGACAAACTCCACCTGTTTTATGTTTCCGGTATAGAGGCTCGTTTCACTTTGGAACAACAATCTCCCGATGCCACATAATAGAATTGATGGAAACATGTAAATATTTGGATGTTGTCTTTAAAATTGCTTATGCATGCAAAGCTCGTCATCTCTCTGAACTCCTTACAGGGCATCGTTGATGACCGCAATGTTCAGTGTCAGGAATTGGAGCAGTTGACGGCGCAGGCTCAATTCCAGTTGGAAGAAGAAAAAAGCAAGCGTGTCACTTTGCAACACAAGCTGGAGGAAACTCCAGCAAGGCCAGAGCTGACTCTGCTCAAAGCACGTCTTCTACTTCATCGAGCTAAGAAGAGAGCCAAAGTAAGTACCATCATTTTAGGTTCGTGACTATCACAGGATGCATCAACCACAGTTAACTACCCGCGGCTTCACTTCGTAGATAATGTTCTCCATTTATATTGTGACATTTTGAATTAGGCGTTCTGAGGACAAAGAGCAATCACACTGTAACAATGCCCAAATACCAAACACATATCCCGTACACAATTGTGAGCATTCGAATTATGATCTCGCGACTCGCCAGCTATTTAGGATAGCAGCCACATTACATATAGCCTTCGGTCAATATCAAATTTTGGAGGTATGATAATCGTGAACAAAAATAATGCAGTCTTAAAATTGCGGCTCTTAAAATGTCCCTTAAAAATATCTATCTACTCTGTCTGCCGATCTTGAGGTATGCACTTTGTGCAATCTTTCCTTGATTCTTATACATGACAGCAAGCATGTTGTGTGGTAGAAATGTCCAGATTCAGTCCAAAAAAAAATGACGGGCAACCGCAACTAAGCAGGACGCAGCCTAATTTTGAGCAAAAACTCGAGCAAACATGCCCGTGCGTATTGTGTGCTCTTTTTCTGTGTTGCTGCTGCGTGTGCAAGGACCAGGTGTTCGAAGCTTGACCAGAAACGCATCTATACTAACTTGTAATTGGCTGGGAACCAGTTCAAGGTGTATCCCCCGCGCCCCTGCTGCCCCCCGCGACAGCTGGGATAGGCTCGAGTACCCCCGCGACCCTCGTTGAGCAGATCAGATAATGGATGAATTGTTATCTATGCTAACTTCCATGTTGCTGAAACAGGGCATGCTGCAATATATTATCGCAGGAAGACAGCAGGCGTTTATTAAATTCATTGTTTTATCATCCAGTGTGGAATGCGGATGAGGGTGGAACATAACCCCATGAAAAATAGGGATTCGCTGGACGCTCTAAATCTTCCAAGCACAATATTTACAGTGGGGCAAATAAGTATTTAGTCAACCACCAATTGTGCAAGTTCTCTTACTTGAAAAGATTAGAGAGGCCTGTAATTGTCAACATGGGTAAAGCTCAACCATGAGAGACAGAATGTGGGGAAAAAAAAAACTCAGAAAATTACATTGTTTGATTTTTAAAGAATTTATTAAAAATCATGGAAGAAAATAAGTATTTGGTCAGCTACAAAGAACCAAGATTTCTGGCTGTCAAAGAGGTCTAACTTCTTCAAATGAGGTCTAACGAGGCTCCACTCCATACCTGTATTAATGACGCCTGTTTTAACTCATTATTGGTATAAAAGACACCTGTCTACAACCTCAGTCAGTCACACGCCAAACTCCTCTATGGCCAAGACCAAAGAGCTGTCGAAGGACACCAGAGACAAAATTGTAGACCTGTACCAGGCTGGGAAGATTGAATCCGCAATAGGTAAAACACTTGGTGTAAATAAATCAACTGGGGGAGCAATTATTAGAGAATGGAAGACATACAAGACCACTGATAATCTCCCTCGATCTGGGGCTCCATGCAAGATCTCACCCCGTGGCGTCAAAATGAGAACAAGAACGGTGAGCAAAAATCCCAGAACCACACGGGGGAACCTAGTGAATGACCACACGGGGGGACCTAGTGAATGACCTACAGAGAGCTGGGACCACAGTAACAAAGGCTACAATCAGTAACACAATGCGCCGCCAGCGACTCAAATCCTGCACTGCCAGACGTGTCCCCCTGCTGCAGCCAGTACATGTCCAGGCCCGTCTGCGGTTCGCTCGAGAGCATTTGGATGCTCCAGAAGAGGACTGGGTGGATGTGTTATGGTCAGATGAAACCAACATAGAACTTTTTGGTCGAAACACAGGTTCTCGTGTAGAATAATGAATTGCATCCGAAGAACACCATATCCACTGTGAAGCATGGGAGTGGAAACATCATGCTTTGGGGCTGTTATTCTGCAAAGGGACCAGGACGACTGATCTGTGTAAAGGAAAGAATGAATGGGGCCATGTATCGAGAGATTCTGAGTGAAAATCTCTTTCCATCAGCAAGGGCATTGAAGATTAGACGTGGCTGGGTCTTTCAGCATGACAATGATCCCAAACACACAGCCAGGGCAACAAAGGAGTGGCTTCGTAAGAAGCATTTCAAGGTCCTGGAGTGGCCTAGCCAGTCTCCAGATCTCAATCCCATAGAAAATCTGTGGAGGGAGTTGAAAATCTGTGTTGCCCAACGACAGCCCCAAAACATCACTGCTCTAGAGGAGATCTGCATGGAGGAATGGGCCAAAATACCAGCAACAGTGTGTGAAAAGCTTGTGAAGAGTTACAGAAAACGTTTGGCCTCCGTTATTGCCAACAAAGGGTACATAACAAAGTATTGAGATGAACTTTCGGTATTGGCCAAATACTTATTTTCCGGTGTGATTTTTAATAAATTCTTTAAAAATCAAACAAAATAATTTTCTGAGTTTTTTTTCCCACATTCTGTCTCTCATGGTTGAGCTTTACCCATGTTGACAATTACAGGCCTCTCTAATCTTTTCACGTAGGAGAACTTGCACAATTGGTGGTTGACAAAATACTTATTTGCCCCACTGAAAATGTAGGCACGTGATTGGACTCATAGACTGAAGGTATGCGTTTTTCAGCATTACCAGATATGCATACAGGCAGGAAAGACTTTTTAATTGATTTTTTGATGTATTTTTTTTGTACAGAAGTTGGCATGATTTTTATTTGCAAAATTGTAACATGTTATCGTCATCAGGATTTGTATCTCAAGAATAAGCACCTCGAAGAGGCCCAGAAAGAAAATCACAGCTGCATTTCTGGCTACAAGATGGTCATTCAGCGACTCCACACAAGACTTGAGGCAAGTCGGGTCAAATTTGAAGAATTGAGCAATGCCATCAAAACCCTGAAGAGCCAACTGCAAAAGTCTGAGGTTGGTTTCAACGTCACTCCTTAAAATGTATGGGAGGGGGGGTGATAGTATAGTATAGTATAGTACAGTATAGTATTGTGTATAGTATAGAACCCGATCATTCAGGATTACCTCACACACTCCAATTGAAGCTCTTAAACACTTTGTATATTTGGCATCATGTCATGTCACTTGGGGCAATTTCCAAGCAGCTGCAGGTCCCAAGAGCAACAGCGCAAACAACTGTTTGTAAGTATAAAGTGCATTATTAAATCAACATGGATATATATATATATACACACACACACACACACACACACACACACACACACACAAAGCCCCGGAGTGCTTGTGTTTTTTGTGCGTGTAATGGGCAGCATTTTTCACAGCCCCGTTTTTTTTCAGTGGAGATGTCGGCGCTGTTTGTCAGTCAGCGTTTGTGCGGCTGGGTGGATGGCTGCTGAAGTTGAGGATGAGGAGAGAGGAGCGTCGGCGCGGAGCGCAGATGCGTATTTGGAACCGAGAGTCGTGCCTTGGAATTGAAATGGATTTCCATGGGATAGGAGAAGTGAACCAATCTCTTTTTTTCGTCAATGGATGCTACAGCTTCTTGTTGACTTTGAAACTCAGCTTGTCGTCGACGTGTGCACATTTTGAGCATGACGTCTCTGATCCACTGGCAAAAGGACACTTTGATTCTCTCCTCTCTTTCTCGCATACCTTTAAAAATTCTATGCTTTGAGTGCTGTAAAAAAATGGAGATTTACTGAATTTAAATTTCAGTATTTGTTTGGAGAATTGTTTTCAGTTTTGTTGCAGTATTTAGCTGATTTGGTTGCTTTCATCTATAACTGCTTCAGACAAAGTGTATGCAGGAAAGTGGTTAAGATTGCACGATTGTCTATGTCTCATGTGTTGTCTTGTATTATTTTGTCTTTTTTTTTGTTAACTTTTCTTTTGATGGCGGCGCGGACACCCACAGCGGCTCCTCTTCTTTTTCTTTTGATGGCGAAATTTCATCTGTGCTGTATGTTACACATACGTACAGCACATTTGAGAATAAAGTTGTATTCATTTCAATTACTCCTGTTTTTCAAAAGTGTCTTTTCCATATTTACCCTCACAACCTGTTAGGTTTTTTTTTTTCTTGTTTTGAAGGTTGTCAGAAGTTCGTATCTTGATTTACTCTGTTGTATGAAGTTGATTTTAAATGACAGACTGAATTTCTTTTGACCAGAATGAGGATGCTGGAAGTTGTAATCTCACAATGGCAGCATTTGGCTGTCGCAGCAAAAGATTGAATGGCAACAAACTATTTCTCGAACAACCACTAGTTTGTCCGGTAACAAGTCACACTGACTTTCAAAAGGAATGGTTCGGATCTCTTGTCCCATGCCATCCTGTCTTTGTTTCGTTTGACTTGATTAAAACAAACATACCCCCCGACAAAAGAAGTTAAAAACTCATATAAATTACTCTTGAAAAACAGTACATCATACCCAAGTTAGTTTCGAGCACAATCCATCAAAACGATCATCATCTATATTATAACGTAGGCAATTATGCAAGATTGTTAAGACTGGGGGATTTTAAAATCAAATCAAATCATAATTTGATTAGCAATTGAGAATAAAAATAATGAATGATACTTGGACATTGATCCTCCACCCCAGTACAAGCGCGATGCAAGTTAAGAGTAAAATTACTTTCATTTTGCCGTCTTATCCAAATGGCTAATATATATAGTTAACAGTAAAGGTTTTTTATTTTTGTCCCCCCCCCCCCCACCCACCCCATCCAAAGCGCCCATGTTTCATTCTGTACTTTTTCCTTTTTTTTTAAACTTTGGTATGATAAAATATGGCAGATTGTTTGAAAATAACCACAAAATTATAATAAAGGAGAACCAAATCAACGCATTGGGAGGTTAGGTACCACGAAAGAAAACAAAAATCATCCTTTTTTCAGCCCAATAGACGAGTGTGCAATCCTGAATCCAAAATACTGTACTGACTCCAGCAAGAATCACATTTTTAGGCTCCTCGTTCAGCAGGAAGAAGCCGGGAAATGGTTTCATTTGCATACATGTTAAGAAACACATTCTTTTTTTTTTTTTAGCTCGACATAGCATGTATTAAAACATTGTAAAAAAAAAAAAAAATCACACAACTGACTATCAGGACAGTCACACGTTGACTACTGAGCGAAATTTCCCGCAGCACCGATTGGACAAGAAATTGCATGTGATCATCTGCAGCCAGTGATGGCCAAGTGGGCGTGTCATAACTAATTGACACGTCGAGTCGGGCGTGTCTCAACCTTCACGGCAGAGGCTCCGTCGAAACGCTGAGACTGATTCGCCGAACCCTTGGGGTTCGATTGAACCCAGGTTAAGAACCACTGATTGAAAGCGTTTTAAAAATCTATTTCAACTATTTTTTTCGACACTCTTAAGTTATTTTTGTAATTATAGAAAGCTACTTCTTTCTTTACTTTGCTGGCTGTCTAACGTTTTTGATTGTAAATGCTTTTAAATGTTATTCTTTTTAATTTTGTGAAGCACACCTTGTGTATGAAACGTGCTATACAAATAGAGCTGCTTTGCCTGTTTACTTACGGAGTAAACTATGTTGGGTACGATGTATGCCACTGACACTGTTGTTCTAATGTGTGGCACTACTTTGTGTGGAAGGATACCATGTTCTGGGTTTATATAAATAAAGGGGGTGGAGCTTCCCTGCAGTTCGCTTCTGGCAGTGACAGGCACTGACCCACGTCAGGTGTTTAGCGACTCAGTGGTAGCGACCACACAGAAAAATAAGAAACGTCTCCAGTCTTGTGCCTCGAACCGAGTGTAGTCACCAGCAATGATGCCTACACATGACCAGCGAGAGACTTCCGCAGCAGCAGGATCAACAAACTATATGCTGAAAGCACAAGTCAGCTATACTACCTCTCGGCGAGAGGTAAGATCGGGCCGCCCGAGCCCGACCCCACCCTAAAATGTAAATCTTTGCTTCGGGTTCGGGTCGGGTGGGGCTTCTCTCTCGCTGACTTAAAAAAATAAATAAATATATGTTTTAAAAAATTTGTACTAAAACGATGTGCGGATACGAAACTAAGGAACACTTGTTTTAAAACAAACAAATTGGATAAAACGGAGAAGGCGCTGTAATGTAATTGCTATTTCGTGATAAATACACAGGAGCGGAGCCGCAGACGGCCAGACGCCGAGCATGCACTGCGTACGTGTCACTCCAACTTACAGATAACGAAAATTGAAACTTTTATGTGAAATTTAGTTTCAACAAAACTATAGAAATAATTTCATATATCTTTACCTATTTATTTGATTTGTTCTATTTAAAGCCTAGTGGGCTGCAGGATTTCTCTGCGTAATGAAGCAAATGCGCATCAAGATCGCTCTTTGTCTGGCCTCTTATTCTGTGTCTCAGCGTTATTTCGTTGTGCAAATGCATTTATCATGTTCATAAAAATATGTAGATTATTTTAACCTTGAGAAATCTTGCGGTTTTTTTTTCTGCCAAAAATACTCCCAAATAAAATATGAAATTTCGGGTTTGCTTCGGGCTCGGGCCTGCAAATCAAGTTCATTGGTCGGGCATTTTTTTTAGGACAGATCTTGCCTCTACCTCTCGCTTACCTGTTTATGTTCCATGTGCAAACTTTGTACGCCTTTGTATTGGAGCAGAAATATCAAAATAAGAATGCATGTAATTTTTTTACGAGCTGTCCGCGACCCATTTTGGGGTCATCACCCATCAATTGACAATCACCCTTTTGCTATACCCACAAAAACTCAGGATGTTTGGCTTCTGGGTCAAATTTAAGGATGAACCTATAATTTACGATAACCGTCATCGATCAACTTCATCTGTCTTGGCCTAAACGACTGAATGTTTGTCCAACTGTTCAGGGTTTCAGTACTTATTTTGCAAAACTTGCTGTTCTCTGGCAGGAAGCCGAATGGCAAAATTCACAACAGTTGTTTATCAGTGGTGTTGCTAGATAAACACCGTATGGTGTGCATCCCAGGATGAGGTGGAGGAGCTGCGCTGCGAGATGTTGGAGATGCGTGACATGTTCCAGGAGAAGGAGTTACGCCAGCTGCAGGATCTGCGTCAGCAGCTGGGGCAGGCCAACAAGACGCGCCGCATCCTTCAGTACCGTCTCCGCAAGGCCGAGCGACGCAGCATCAGAGTGGCCCAGACCGGCCAGGCGGACGGGGAGCTGGTCAGGTATGTGCTCATGTTTATTCGCTAGTAGTCACATTAGGTCTCCTAAATTCCATCAGTTTCACTTCTGAAGGGAGGGGTTGGGTGGGGTGAATATTTTTAGATTGTTCATAGCTGTGAAAGGAATTTCGGTTCAAGGTCTTTTTTTTTTCTCTGCTTGACAAAAACAATCTGTCTTCTTAACGTCACAGAGTTCAAAGTCACGAAACAGTTAAAGCGATCTGTCATTTTACCTGAGAGCGGAACGTCTCCACACTGATATGTTGATCCTCTGAAACCAAATTGAAACTTTTTCTTGTCACATGTTGATGGGGGCAGAAGATGGAGGCGGGGGGGACTCGGAGCCCCCAAACCGTGGTGACACGTTTGTTCTGGTAGTGTTTTGGTAATTGATAGTTTTTGTTTCAGTCATGGTTTTGTTTGCTACTTTGGATTCTTTTTGTTTTCAGGACTTTGTTTGTTTTGGATTTAGTTTTCTTTGTTTGAAATACAATTCGTCAAGGATAGTGATGGGTGCATGAGGCCTCATGAGGCGTGTCGACACACTGACACACTGTGTTGATACTGTGCTGATACTATGTCGCTGACCACTGCCACCTGCTGGACCTTCAAAATCCCTGCAGCCAACCTACTTGACAGACTGAGCTGACTGATTTGATGATTAAGTGTATACAATGCACGACCTCACTTTACCCACAATAGCCACAAGTGCCATTGTTTATGTTGTTGTTTATTCTGTTTATATTGTTTATATGTCTATCCTGTTTATACTGTTCAGATTACATATTATGTCTTTCTTAAACAGTGTAGCTGTTATCCTTTCTTAGCGGTGTGTTTAATGCACAGCATGTTTGCATGCATATTTGCACTGAGGATTGAGAGGAAGAAATTTCATCTATGCTGCATGTCATACATAAAGCATATTTGACAATAAAGATGACCTTGACCCTTGACAATATCATTCACATCAATGCATTCATATTGTATCATTCAATGTGTTTCAATCATGTGAAAATCATGTGAATGAGGATGCTTGTGGGCTTTGTCTTCACAAATTTTTATTCAGAAAAATAAGATGCTCCAGTGTTTTAAATTTCAGTCTGTTGCGTTTCTTGCATGCTATGTCCCCTGCTGTGGAGAACACACACACAATGGAATAAGACATGAGGAGACAATCCGAGAGGCACTTGGTGAGACAAGAAGATTTTAATAAATACCTTATTCTCCAAAAGATTAAGATATCCTTTATTTGTCCCACATTGGGGAAATTTACAGTCTACAGCAGCAAGATTGTGGGTAGAAAGAAGAAAGAAAAAAAAAAAAACGTTCAATCAAGTGCAATATAAATACAAATATGGATAAGGTCGCAGTGCTATTTACAATTGTTTTTCCACATCATTTATTTATTTATTTTTATTCAGCAGCCTGACAGCACTCGCTAGGAACGAGCGGCGGTATCTCTCCTTCTTGCAGCGCGGGTGTAACAGTCTCTGGCTGAAGGAGCTACCGAGTGCTGTCAGGGCGGGCTGGAGGGGGTGGGAGGGACTTTCCATCATAGCTTTTAGCTTAGTTAGCATCCTCCTGTTGCCCACCTCCTCCAGAGTGTCGAGGGAGCAGCCCAGGACAGAACTGGCCTTCCTGACCAGTCGCTCCTGTCTCTTTCTGTCCCGGGCCGAGATGCTGCCTGACCAGCAGACAATGCCATAATGGATGGCCGAGGCCACCACCGAGTTATAGAAAGTCTTCAGGAGTGACCCCTGAACCCCAAAAGACCTGTTTCCTGAGTAGGAAGAGTCGGCTCTGTCCTTTCCTAATCAGGGTGTCCGTGTTAGTAGTACAGTACACACGGCGGACAATTTGCGTTTGTCCGGAAGCTGCTCCATAATATGCACTTACTGTTGCAACGTCACTCGAGTGAAGCGCGTCTCAGCAGTCGATAGTCCGCTGTTCTCTGCTGTGCGCTCGTGAGCGCAAGCACGTACTTGCCGCGCCGACGCAACCCACGCCACTTATTTCAGAAGCTTTGAATTACGACAACAGCGAAGCTAGCCTAGCCGATGTAATGATGGTCAGCAGACAAGTTTAACGTTTTATGTGACTTTTCAGAACAACGTGGCAGAGTCATCAAACATGCGGTGTGCTCACTCACAGTCACTTTCTGAAACTCCCCCTTATAGGCGGGACCTCTCAATCAACTGGAGTATGACGTACAGTACAAACGTTCATAAAGCATTTCTCAGATAATAATAGCCTATTAAATGACAGCCGACACGATGCTTGAAGTCAGACGGACATGTTTTTCTGACAATCTGTGTGTTTTCTGTTTTTCCCAAATATATATTTTTATTCGAGCGAGGGTGAGGTCTGGCTTGTTTCGGCAGGCGGCATCGTGTTGCCAGACGCACTTCCTTATAAACACTGTGTGGCAGGCTTTTGCTGTGTCGACGCTCCCTGGACTGAGTCGACTCCGCCTGTTGACACAGTCCAGGCTGCGCCGACTCAGTTCATGTGTTCATCACGTGATCTCATGAAGCAGCACACACGCACCGACACGTGGATTCGAATCCCGCCTGGGGCAAAAATGAGCACATAACACCATCCAGTGTGGGTCCTTGGGCAAGATCCTTCACGCTATGCCTACCTCATACAATGATGAGAGACAATAAAATGAATGACATGCCGGCTCAGACGTCGCCCGGCCAAACAAGAACCAGAGCACCTTGATGAAAAATGGGCTACTGGAACAAAGCGGAGATGGGCGAGATGCAATAACATGGCTTCGAAACCAACTGTCACGGTTGACCACGAAACAACTAGTAGCTCAGTGTTCCAATATCCACAAACGGCAATTGCTGTCACAACTTGAGATTGACGAGGTACAACGCAGGGTCCACGTTGAAGGGCCCCAGGCTGCCAGATCAGAGGAGGAGGTCATACCAGAGATTGGGAGGCAAGCCTCAATGAATGCAGATGATGAGAACGGGAGGCCAGCCCCAATGAATGAAATGCTGAGCGAGGCAGCAACTGACCTGAAAGCTAAGATCATGGCGAGAATGAAAGCTGGGCAAC